>NC_054699.1:17549466-17566966 GCF_016097555.1 Gigantopelta aegis | reverse complement strand
TTTCGTTTATATCAGGGGCCACAATTTCACAAAATATCGTAAGTTTACGTCTACGACTAGCAGTTATACAGAGCATATATTTACAAGTATTTGGCATCCATTTCACGAAGAAAATTACATCATTGTGGAAAATGGAGCATTTTAAGGACGAAATGAAATGAAATATGTGTACTTGTAACTATATTTGTTGTACAATAACAGTAATAAGAATTATGGTTTAGTTGTAGATTTACGTTTACGTGCAAAACTAGGCTTACAATGTTTAGTGAAATTGGACCCAGAAAATCGACGCTTTCAAGCTGTTTTAATGTGTTTATTTGTATTTTAATTGCAGGCCAGTATTTCGACATAAAGGAGTTCCATTCGGTTGTCCTTGAGAGTGGCACCCTGTCTCTGAATGTCCTGGAAAACATCGTGAATACTTGGATAGAAAACCACGAACGTGGGGGAGAACCACCAGTTCCTTGCGGAGCTTCCGGTTTATCAACAGTTATTCCCCTTGTCTTATTATCTTTTGTGTCAAAAATCTGTGAATAGCCTTTATAAAAGACAATAATAAAAAAATAAATAATGAAATGATGAAGAAATTATTATTACGACGACGATGATGATTACAAATTATTATTATTATTATTATTATTATTTGTCCCTTACCAGAATAACTGGTGGGGACAATAAGTTCCATACCCGTTCTTCTGTCCGTCTGTCTGTCCGTCTATCCCACATATAGTTTTCCGGACTATTTTTCGCAATGCCTCCATATACTGAGATGGAATTTTGTGTATAGCTTTAATATATATTGTTACAGATCAAGTTTGACTATTTGGGCGATTTACCTATTTTTGACAAAGTTATGGTCCTTGAACTTAGGACATACAAAAATGTATTTTTGCAGACACTTATTTTTGGCAATGCCTGAAGATATTGAGATGGAATTTTGTATATAGGTTTATCATGTTCAGTTACAAATTTCATAACTTTCATGGCGATTTACGCGTTGTTATGTGCAGAAATATAGCTTTGTGATTCAAACTAACCACGCAATTTTGGGAGAGCGAAGGGATCGAGTAGCATGGTGTTTTGAAGACAAACAAACGGTAACGATTCATGGATGCACACCATCATGGCTGTTCCTTTGGACTTTGTCTTGCGAAGAGATACGAGCTTTAATACCTACCTGCTTTCTGACAAACACACAGACACACATACACTATCACATACTCACGCACGCACACACACACACATACGCACACGCACGCGTGCCACGCACGCACATACACACACTATCACACCCGGGCGCATATTTATTCTGTAATCACACACCCGCGCACAAGCACGCACACACACACACACTATCACACGGGCACATATTTATCCTGTAATCACACACACGCACAAGCACGCGCACACATACACACACACACACAGACACGCATACACACACACACGGAGACACGCACACAAACACGCACGCACACACTATCACACACGCGCACAAGCACAAGCACGGACAGCACACGTACATATACACACTATCACACACACACACACACACACACGCACGCACGCACACACGGGTGCATATTTATCCTGTAATCACCATATGTATTGTCAAGATGTGATGACTAGATAAATTCTATATTTTCAGTCACTAACCCAAACATATAGCTTTTTGGGATGTAACCACTTTTACACTAGTTATGATCAGCAAATGAATGTTGTATTGTTCAAATTTACTTATTCTATTATTTCCAGTTGATGATTTGTAATTTTATAAACCGTTTTGCAGAAACATTTTATTTTAAAAATATGAAGTAAATTATTATTCTTTAAAGAACTATTTTGTTTTGGTGTATAGATATTGTAGGCGAAATGACATTCAACACGTGTAGACCTCCGACACTCTGGGAAACGGTAAAATTGTGAAATAAAACCTATTCATTTCGTTATTTTTTTATGTATTGCGTACGAAAAAAAGAGGAAAGTTTGTTTTATTTAACGGCACTACTAGAGCACATTGATTTTTTAAAATTTTATCATCGGCTATTGGACGTCAAACATATGGTCATTCTGACACTGTTTTTTAGAGGAAACCCGCTGTCGCCACATATGCTACTCTTTTACGACAGGCAGCAAGGGATCTTTTATTTGCGCTTCCCACAGGCAGGATAGCACAAACCATGGCCTTTGTTGAACCAGTTATGGATCACTGGTCGGTGCAAGTGGTTTACACCTACCCATTGAGCCTTGTGGAGTACTCACTCTGGGTTTGAAGTCTGTATCTGGATTAAAAATCCCATGCCTCGACTGGGATCCGAACCCAGTACCTACCAGCCTGTTGACCGATGGCCTATCGTATTGCGTACGATTGCAGGATAAGTAAAATAACCAGTTTTTATCGGAAAAAGAATATTCCACACATACAATTCAATAGAATCAAATTTTCGCGTTTTAAAAATACACGTTTTCCACCTTCCCAGTAAAATGTCTGAAAGGCTACGAATCACGTTTTCGTGTTATGCCGGTTAACGCGTCACTAGGTCACGTGACTTGGAGTCGACAGGCGTTTTGGCAAGCGATGGGGGAAAACGCGACTTTTTATTGCGAATATATTAAAAAAGGGTAAAAAAATTTAAATGTATTTTATTGATACTTCATATATATTGTGAAAGGTATACGTATATACCAAACAATAGTGAATTACGTTTTTGATAAACGTGGACCTTTAAATATCGGTTTTATCCTGCTCAGGTCAAATTTCGTATGTCACTCGGCAGAGCCTCGCGGCATTCACCATTCTAACTTTCGCAGGATACAACCAATATATTAATAAGACAGAAACCAGTTATTATCTATACGCATGCATGCAATCATGCAGTTAAGCAGGCAGATAGACAGAAAGAGCCAGATAGGTTTAAATTGTGATATTTTAATTATGTCTGGCTTGTCTCTATATTCTAATAGACCGGCCTCGGTGGCGTCGTGGTTAGGCCATCGGTCTACAGGCTGGTAGGTACTGGGTTCGGATTTTTAAATGTTGAAATAGACCAACAAGTTCGCCTATTGCACAAATAGTCTTGCCCGATATTTTTAGAATTTGTATGCTTCCGAATAACGCTATAAAAGGCGAAATGTAATTGGTCGATATTTAAATTGTTATTTATAGATGAAATGTCACCTGGACATGGGAGTCCACGCAATACTGTTAGATCTACTGGTAGACCAGTAGAGCTAATTTTAATCAGATTGGTTTTCTCATTTTTCAAACATCCATTTACAGCAATATTTGTTGAACTGCATAAATAAATATAGCATTTACACTACCTGCGCGTGCTGTAACCTCACCGTCGAGCAGGGGTGTAACATTCACTTTGAGAATGGCCAATACAGCACAAATTCCTTTGTTTTTTTCGAGATACAATTAAAATTTTGAGTAAAAGTCAGTATCTATCTGTGATGTTTGTATTTTTTTACGGTTCTTTACACTGTTTTTACTTAAATCTTGAATTTTTATATTGATGTTGATCATCACTTTATTTGTATGCATTACCATAGTTTGACACCCAATAGCCGATGTATTTTTCGTGCTGGGGTGTCGTTAAACATTCATTCATTCAAATTACCTCTTATTTTTCAATTCTCTATTATTCGCTCCCATTCGGAACTAGCCAGAATTTTTAATTAAACATTTTGAAACAAACACGCCGAAGCTCGCCTGTTACACCGTTATCTAAACCTCGCCAAATAACCACAATATCAAAACGTAGTATATCGATCGTTATTTGGCATCCAATAGCCGATGATTGGCTTTGCGTGCCTATATTGTTTCAAGGTTCAGGCACAGCCGATGATTACTTAAAGTGATCTGGTTATGATAATCAAAACAAACGTCTCTCGGTCATTATTAGTCCAGTCATTTTATGATTTGACCTCAAACAAATTGCAACGGAATTAATATGTACGTTAAAATACTTTGTAAGGCCTGCGAACTTCATTTGTTTAATTTGCTAAAACATAATGGTGGTGGTCGTGGTGATGCTGATACTGATGATGATGATAATGTTGATGATGATGCTGATGATGATAATGGTCATATTTACGATGATGATAATGGTAGTAATTATGGTGATAATTTTTAATTAATGGTGGCACAGGCATGTATGCAGAGGGTGGGTTTCGGTGGTCAACCCCAACCCTACCCCAACGACACCCCGCTGAAGCAATTTTTCTTCTTTTAATTTTTTTTTTTTCCGGGACATTATGTTTGGACTCCCCTTAGAAACTTCGCTTACCACAGTTTAGACTCCCCCCACTACATACATTCTTACACACGTGCCTGTGGTAATGAATGAAATGTCAAAAATTACAAAATTTTTCACGTGGCCTAATATAGCGATAATATAGAGAAAGAAAATCGAAGAATGGTGTTCCACAGGAAAAAATGCGTCTTGAACGATCTATTCCAAAAACGGTTAAATAATGAAAGATAGAGTTAAGATTGAAACTTTAAATTGACGTCCTATTGATTAATACTCTGCGTGTAACGAGCATAATGCCTACCATCGGGATATATTTGTGTGGGCCATCGATTTTACATTAACGCCGCTGTTATTTCTTAATGCATAATGCATAAACTGTTTTCCATTCCTGGCGACACTGATCATCAAGAAAATCTCATTAAAAAATCGATACGACAAGGAGAACACATTTCATCAAGTCTATTTATAATTGCAATGAATTTTTATGTATATATATATTCTTATTATTATTGTTTTTTTTTTTTTACACCATTGCTTCATTACGCTATTAAATATCTGAAATCTGTGGTTTAGAAATAAACATTAGCAGGTGTTAAACAGAATGTGACAGGGCCGATATAGTTCCTTCATGAATAGTTAACACCTGGGTTGAGTTCAGTCAACCGCTTGTCGCTAACGTTCGCAAAACTGATTTTTTACGCAACACAGTAAAACGAATTGCCACTTCGGGGACTAATCAAATAGTTCGCGAACGTTAGCGAAATGCTTGCTGGCTGAACTAAGGGCAGCCAGACCAAGCAGAAAAACAACAACAACGCCTGTTAGACTGGTTTATGTGCTTCACGGTAAAACAAAAGGGTCTGGTCACGTCAAGAACTAATCGAATTGTCGGCGAACGTTGGCGAAACCTTAGCTGGCTGAACTTGACGCTGTAGACGTTTAGACATTCGTCTTAACTAATTTGACTGGTTACGGAAGTGGTAGGCTATACAATGTGTTCCACACCAGATTAAATACCATGTTTACGGTTAAGAGAGTGGGGTGACAGTTTACAAGATTAGACGTGGGGGTAGCGCGAGTACTCTGACTGTAAGAGAGCTAGACGGACATTTGGACGGTTATTAGCCAAATGTCCGTCTAGCTCTATACTTATTTGTGCCAAATGTCCGTCTAGCTCTCTTACAGTCAGTTTGTTTTCTTTTAACGACACCACCAGAGCACATTGATTTATTAATCATCGGCTATTGGATGACAAACATACGGTCATTTTGACACAGTCTTAGAGAGGAAATCCGCTACATTTTGTCCATTAGTAGCAAGGGATCTTTTATATGAACCATCACACAGACAGAATATCACATACCACACGGCCTTTGATATACCAGTCGTGGTGCACTGGCTGTGACGAGAAATAGTCCAATGGGCCCACCGACGGGGATCGATCTCAGACCGACCGCGTATCAAGCGAGCGCTTTACCACTGGGCTACGCTTACAGTCGGTGTACTCGGGGTTAATGTGGGTGAGGATGGTGTGTGTGTGTTGGGGTAGGGTGGTGGTGGGGGTGGTGGTGGGGGGGGGGGGGGGGGGGTGAAACCTGTCCTAAAAAGCGGTAGCGAATAATAGCGACACGGTTGGCTGAACTTGCCCAACGCGTTTCCGTTTCCGTTTTCTTAAACATTACGTCCGGTATGACATTGATTGTAATGGTTTAAAATCATCCACTGGAACACAGGTAATGTTTCTGTTGTATAGTGTCGATAACAACGAGCTTATTAACTGCCTCGAATCAGGTGGATGTGAGAAGGAGGGGAGGGGGGGGAGGGGCACGGCAGAAGCAAGTACATTGTGGGACGGGGCGTGGGGGTTGACAGTTTCTATGGAGGTTCGGTGATTTACTACCAAATATATTTATGATTTGGAATTATTGGGAGGCTACAGCCCCCAACCCCCACCCCGCCCTCCTGCTCCGCCACGCCTGGAGGAGGGGGAAGAGGTTATGATGTGGGAGTGGGAGGGGGGAGAGGAAACCCGCTACATTTTTCAATTAGTAGAAAGGGATCATTTATATGCACCATCCCACAGACAGGATAACACATACCACGGCCTTTGATATATCAGTCGTGGTGCACTGGTTTGAACGAGAAATAGCCCAATGAGCCCATCGACGGGAATCAATAATTTACAACCACGATAATGCATCTTTAATCATGAAAATATAATTATTTGTCACAAATAAATGTAAAACTACCGAAATATAACACTTAAAACTTTGATAATGCATCTTTAATTATGAAAAGATTATAAGTTTAGTTATTTATCATAAATACATGTAAAAATGGCGATATGTTGCACTTACAACAATGATAATGCATATATGTAATTCTAAAAACATTATACATGTTGTTAATTATCATAAATGAAAGTAAAAATGATGAAATTAAAAATGACGAAATATAAAAACTGCAACTTTTGTTAATGCGTCTTTAAATTTGTATTTTATATTTGGCGCGCTACGACAGCTAGCCAATCATTTACTAAGTAACGGTTCGGAAGGATCGTCGTCAGATTTATGGTCTGACGATTTTTTCTTTTTCGCTTTCGACTTTTTCTTCTTTGGTGGCGGCTCCTCCTCTTTCTTGTATTTTAAGTCCGGTATGTCGATCTCTTTCGTCTTGATTTTCTTACTCTTTTTGAAATCTGCCAGCTTCGCTTTTCCTTTTGTTCTGGCTTTTCTCTTCTTTGTTTCTTCATCGTCATCCTCGTCGTCATTATCGCTGTTGTGTTCAACTCTTGATCTTCGTTTTCTGTTGAAGAAGTTAAAAGTTTGCTCTTGTTTAACGCAGGGTTTCTAAATTATGGCAGCCCCACTCCCATGGCTAGTGGTGTTCAATGTTGGGCTAGTAAATAACTACTATTGCCATGCCCAACGGCTAGTGAAAAAAATAGGGTAAAATCTTGCAGTTAAGTCTATTTTGTAAATATGAATATCCTGCCCCTATCCCAACCCATCAATGTTTGTATTTTAAAGCTGCATCTCCCTCTTTAGGTGACATATCTGATTACTACTATTATTTAGTAAAATTGTATTAACTTAAAGTAAAGTAGGGCTGGTGAATTTTTAATTATGGCTAGTCAATTTTTAAAATCACTGATCCCATGGCTAGTGGATTTTGTACAAATTCTAGAAGACCTGTTAACAATACCACTATTTAGAGCACATTGATTGATTAATCATCAGCGGCTATTGGATGTCAAATATTTTAGCTATGCAATAAAGGATCCCCTCGAGAGTGGTCTGTTCTCATATAGACGAGGCACTAGATAGAGATTCATGGAATCGTCCACTATTTTGTCAAAACGTCCATTTGACTCTGTATTATGCGGCGATACGATCCTGTACCAGGGCCCGTGCCTATAAAACTTTTAGAGTTCAGACTCAATCTCAAGTGACGTCACACGCATGCAATATGTATGGCGTTGTCATGACATTAGCGTCTCCGACTCTATTAGAGTCTCGAGTCTAGACTTATAAGCACCAGGCAAGAGGGCCCATATTTTCGAAGCAATCTTAGCCTACGACATCGTAAAGCCATCGTAAGCTATGACGTCACTATGGTTTGTGCTGTAATGACGTCACAACCTACGACGGTTTTACGATTTCGTAGCGCTAAGATAGCTTCGAAGATATGGGCCCTGAACGTGTATTACGGTTTTGCCGTTCAGATTTGACAAAATAGTCTTAGAGAGGAAACCCGCTACATTTTGTTTTTCATTAGTAGCAACCTTGGGATATTTTATATGCACCGTCCCACAGATAGGATACCACATACAACGGCCTTTGATATACCAGTCGTGATACACTGGCTGGAACGTGAAATAGCCCAATACTGCAAAAGACCCACCGACGGGGATCGATTCGTTTTCTGGCGAGTGAGGAAAAACAAATTATACGTGTAGGCGCGGATTCAAATGGAGGGAACTAGGGTGCGAACCACGAAAATCCCGTGAGATTTGAAGTGCCCTTTATAATGGCGGTTTTATATATATATATACACACACAATTTTGATACCCACCCCCATATTTCACAAATCCTGGATCCACCCCTAGATATATATTTCATGTTAGGTGCCCTTTTTGACGTTGCACACCCCTCCCCCCCAAAAAAACAACACAAAAAAACCCACAAAAAAAACATCCTGCATCCAACCCTGACATGTGCTAACAATGCCATCAAATTAAATAATATTAAAAAATTGATCAGATCCTTTTTTTTAAAGAAAAAAGTGCTTCATTGTTACATAAACAATATCATATTACGACATGGCATGGATTTATGTGCATTGGAGCTTATGAAATTACAAATAACAAAACACCGCACCTACATAAACATCGTCAAATAGATTGAGATTATATGACAACGCATTACAGGAATCCGGTAAGGATTAGAGCTACGAAGTAAAATGTTGAAACATGAGAACGCGGAAATTACTCTTGTTTTTATAACTTTCAAGTGACTGCAATATTGATGAGTTGCAATGATACGGTTTATTTTTCATCGGATGTAGGTGTATATCCACGAGGAAGGGAGGGGAGGATACATGGTGTGGGTACTCCTACCCGAATATCGAATTGCCTATTTAACATCCAGAACCGAATTTACATAGCCTGTTTGTGTCTTACACGCGTGTAACTTCATACATTTACAATGCTTAAACACCTGCGTTTAAGAAAAACAGGTTTTGTAAATTCGCCCCCCACCTCACCCCAGTGTTTAACAGAGGGATACAAGTAATTTATTTATTTTCAGGGAGGGACATTTAATATCTTGGTCGGTTTGATTTTTCTGGGGAAAATTGCAAAATCTATAATATAATGTTAGTGAATTTGTGAATAGAGTAGGTGCACCCCACACTGAATACTGTTTTCCATATGACCTTTTGCCCTTGGTCCCCTCGCTAAAATATTTCCTGGGTTGCATCCATTCCCTATAACAAAAGGATACCCGCCCTTGCCCTTGCGGTTGGTCCAATTATTGGGCTTGTCTTATGGACTAACCTGCAATTGTATTAAACCCAGTTTTGGAAACCTTGGAGGTTGTGTCCACAAACAGAAGCGCTTCACCTTCCACTGGATGTATCAGACGCGTAACCGGCCGCGGTGGCGTCGTGGTTAAGCCATCGGACATAAGGCTGGTAGGTACAGGGTTCGCAACCCGTTACCGGCCCACACCGAGAGCGAGTTTTGACGGTTCAGTGGGTAGGTCTAAGGCCACTACACCCTCTTCTCTCTCACTAACCACTAACAACTAACCCACTGTCCTGAAAAGACAGCACAGATAGCTGAGTGTGTGCCCAGGACAACGTGCTTGAAGTTGAAATAATTAAATAAGACGTGTGGGCATGAATTTTAGCAGAGGAGGAGGGGCGGGGGTGATCTAGACTGCAGCGACCGAAGTGTATGCGGGGAGGGGGGAGGGGGTCGAGTTATGCTGCCCCAGAAAATATATTGAGAAAAAAGAAAATTTGCTTGAGCAGGGAGGGGTTTCGACTACCGAAACCTCCTTCCCCCGGCACCCGCGCCTTTGTATGCACGTGTCAAAGGGCTAACCGATTTTTAATTGACTGCTCCACTGGGTTATCCCCAGCATAATATTTAATTATTTAGGTGTAGGCGACACGGTTGTTTTAATCACCATTTATTCCGCAAAGTCATCAGCTGACTACATACCATAAAAAATACATCAGACTGAGCGGTTTGAGATTGGCCAACAGACTGATGCATTACGGACTCTCTCTGTTGATACTTTCAACGTTGCATGGTTGACATAATACTTACTTTATCAAACAACATATTCCCACAATCAAACCAATAAGGAACAGTCCGATTCCAACAGACCCTCCGATAAAAATCTCCAATTTGATTCCTAGTATCTTCTCTGAAAGACAAAATTGCACACGTGACTTTAATTGCTCACACAATAAACTTTTTTGTTTCCAAAGCATTTTGTTTTCGTCGTTAAAAACTTAATCTAGGCTCCCCATCAACCAATCTGATAAAAACCAGCTCCATTGGGCTACAAATCAAATATTAATAAGATTGCCCATTATTTAACATTTTACTAATTAAAATTAAAGTTTGTTTTTGTTTAATGACATCACTAGAGGACATTGAGTTTTTAACCATCGGCTACTGAATGTCAAAATTTTGGTAATTCTGACATGTAGTCAGAGGAAACCCTAGATACATTTCCCCAAAGGGATCTTATAAAGGTATGCACTTTCCAACAGACATGATAACACCTACCACGGCCTTTGATATACCACTGGCTGGAATGGGAAAAAACCAGTGGGTCCGTCAAGGATGTTTGATCCTACGACTAAAGCACGTCAAGCGAACGCTCTACCGATTAAGCTAGATCCTGTTCACTTTTTTCTAATAATTTAGTGTTTACCCTAGCTTGTTTTAACATGGTGCAGCACCATGCCTCAGTAGTCTAGCGCCATCTTGCCTTAATCAGCACCATGCTGCACTGAGATTAAACAAGCCTTTTTCAGTAATTAATTCTAAAATTGCCTTTATAAAACACCAAAAAAAGGTATTATTAATTAATAAAATATGTATTTTATATCTTTTGCCATTCATTTATTAACGCAAGCACATAAATTACATTAATGTTTATTTCAATTAATTTTTGTGTATTTTTAATGATAAACAACTGCCCCGGAAATGGTGATAATGCCCCAAAAGTGTTTGGTCTACCATGCCTTTCCCGATTTCTAGGGAAAACATTATAATTATTCAAAACACTCATGCAATTATAAACTGGCCTCGGTGGTGTCGTGGTTAAGCCATCTGACATAAGGCTGATAGGTACTGGGTTCGCAGCCCGCTACCGGTTCCCACCCAGAGCAAGTTTTAATGACTCAATGGGTAGGTGTAAGACCACTACACCACCTTGTCTCTCACTAACCACTAACAACTAATCCACTGTCCTGGACAGACAGCCCAGATAGCGGAGGTGAATGCCCAGAACAGCATGCTTGAACCTTAATTGGATATAAGCATGAACATATGTTCAAATGAATGAAATGAGATGCAATTATATTAACAAGACTATTTATTTTAAATAGTACTTGAATAATATTTTTATACTGAAGTTTCGTATTTCGCTGCTTAATTTAAGATGTAGTGTGAAAATATCAATACTTTGAAATGACAGATTTGAAAATATTCCAAGAAACAATATTTATTTAATGTGTAACATGTTTGCTAAAGAGAGTGAATATATGTTTTTGCTCGTATGTTATGGAGATCTTAGAACTAAGTATATGAAGAAAGTTGGACTGTTTTCATGCAATCTGATTAAAATTAGCTCTACTGGTCTACCAGTAGATCTAACAGCATTGCGTGGACTCCCATGTTCAGGTGACATTTCATCTATAAATAATAATTTAAATATCGACCAATCACACTTCGCCTTTTATAGCGTTATTTGGGAGTATACAAATTGTAAAAACATCGGGCGAGACTATTTATGCAATAGGCGAACTTGTTGGTCTATTTCAACATTAAAAAACGGAGGTTGGGGAGTGCAGCAATAAATTCTGGATTGTATACTAGTATAAATAGATTCTATTTTAGCCAAATGCTGATGACAACTGTGGCAAATAAAGGGAATGAATGATTGATTGATTGATTGATTGATTGATTGTTATGAGAAGAAAGACGTGGCAAGAAGCCACAACTGATTATCTCTTCTGAATGCCTGAGTATTAAAAATATATATTGGAGATCATATCTTTAAAACTATACTGAGCAACAAAATAAACGCGAATTATTAATTTAGTTTTTTTTTTTATCTAACATTATTCAGTTAAGATAGTAAATAGTGTTTTTCGGGTGGTTGCTCGTGGAATTTTTCGGGTGGTTGCTCCTGTAATTATGAACGAAAAACCCCCTATAATTCATGGCAAGGGGCGTATCTCTGCACAATATGGAGTCGAAAAGGCATTTGAAAAAATGGTGTCCGATTCCACGAATCTCTATCTAGTGCGTCATCTATAAGAGGGAGATCCTTTACTGGAGATTCCATTCCTCTTGCACAGCTAAAAGAGGTCTGCCACTCCAGGATTAGTTTACTAAATCAAAACTAGCATCTATGTCAAGTGTTTTCTCTAAACGTAAAAAGTACCTTCTGTTTTCTTCGTTTCGTTCTTTGCGCTGTTTGTGATGTTGCGGCCATCTGAAACAAATATATATGTACAGTTCCGATTAAAATTTATTTTTTATTTTTTAAAATTAAATACCCTAGACATGGCCGATGATTGGTTGCAGGACTCTTTGACTTTAAATTTGTTTAGTAACACTGGTGAAAGATGGACATCAACGTGCAGAAATACAGTATAAGTAAGAGGTATGAACATTGCCAGAAAATCTGATTAAAATCAGCTACACTGTTCTATAACTAAACCAGTAGAGCTGATTTCAATCAGATTAGAAGGTCGGCAACACAATTACACGGTAAACGTATATCACAGAAAAAAAAAATCCTAACCTTAAACACACCCCCCCCCCCACCCCCGCAAAACAAAAAAACCCAAAACAAAACAAACATAAACATACAAACAATAATAAATAAATACATTTATTTAATAAATAAATATATAAATATATCATTAATTAATTAAAAAAACCAATAACACACAACAAAAATATACCACCACCCCCCCCCTCCCCAACAAAACATACATAAAAAATCCCCAAAACAAACCGAAGAACCAACTAAACAAACACACACATCCCACCCCCCTCCCACACACACAAACCCAAAAAACACTACGTCATCATAAACTACGAGTTGTTGCGATCTCACAGTATAAAGTTTGTCAAGCTCGCCAACACTCAGAAAACTTATATCATAATCGGATATACAACAATTAAATATTTAAAAAAATAACTTGACTTGTTTGTGAAAACATAGTATAGTTAGAGTTACCAAATACATAATACACGTATTTCACAGTCGATATATATCTACATGTTTAGTGAATGGGGGAGAAAAGACTTGTTGTGGAAATATAGTAAGACGTGTATTAAGAAGGAAGGAAGGAACGTTTTATTTAACGACGCACTCAACACATTTTATTTATGGTTATATGGCGTCTGACATATGGTTAAGGACCACACAGATTTTGAGGGAGGTATTCCGCTGTCGCCACTTCATGGGCAACTCTTTTCGATTAGCAGCAAGGGATCTTTTATATGCACCATCCCATAGACATGATAGCACATACCACGGCCTTTGATGTACGCGTCGTGGTGCTCTGGCTGGAGCGAGAATTAGCCACGTGTGTTAAGATCGACAAGCACACTAAGTTTACAAGTTTATTTATTGCCTTAAGTTTTACAACTCATCAGCATACATAATAAATACATAGAGAATAATAAACAAGTTACCAGTTATTATCAAATTTATGTCCCGAATGAAATTATTTCACGAAAAACATAAATTTGATAATAACTGGTACCGAGTTTGTTATTCTATTTATTACCCCAGCTATTTGGGAGTTTTTTTTACGCCTACATCGGCTAGACGTCTATGTATATAGAAACGACGTAAACTACTTTACTGTTTTGGGTATTGCTTTAACTTTGTATTTTATTCACGGTTCACAGATAATTTTTAAAACCCAAAGTTCTATACATTTAAAAAAAAAAAAAATCTATAATGATTTGCATTAAACTACCATTTTATTACAAGTTTAACACTGAAACCAGAAATAAATAAAAAGGCAAACGCTTTAAACTTCGTGACGTCATTGTGTGTGTTTTGCGAAATTGTGATGACGTCATATTTAGTACCGACAAGGTGATTGGTTTGTTGGCGTCTAATGTTTTTTTTTTTTTTTTTTTTTTTTTTTTTTTTTTTTTTTTTTTTTTACATTTCAGGCAGGTCCCGAACATGCCGGGTGCCCCATTTATTTCAGAAAAGACCTCCTGTCACGGGGATTCTATAATACCCGTAACTGAATAAAACACGATTATCAAAATATCTCTCCTAACTGTATATCTATTAGATCTCTCTGTAACAGGCGGTTAAACCCTAGTATGGCTCGTCTCTAGGTATGATCAGAGATACGATCTTATATAAAGTATATATTATTATAGAACGTTTAGCTCACTAGAAACACAACAAAACACAATACACTTTGGAATCTGTATTATCCTACGCTGACAAATGTACAGCCGTAGTAGTTAATTAATAACAGCAATAATAACAACCCAGAACTGATCACTTAATTAGTTAATCTCTAGGTGTCTAGTTACACAATATGCGAATCACTTCACCGTTACACCACACCCACACGTGTGATAATTGAGAAACGCTTCCAGGAGAAGTTAATTAATAAAGGAATTACAACACCATTCCTAACTGGTTAATTTTTAATTAACCCTTACTACTCGTTCAGTAACGTGTGATAATTTAGGAACGCTTCCAGGGGAACTTAATTAATAAAGGAATTACAGCTCTATTCCTAACGGGTTAATTTTTAATTAACCCTAACTACTCATCCAGTAACCTTGTAACACAGAATTAATACTGGTACCAATCACAATAAAGACAATAACCTACAGTGTACCTAGGTCTTCTAGGATGACTGGCTAAGCTTTATATTACCAAATACTCGTATAATGTTAGAACAAAAAGTCTACGATTTACTTCGTCAGATGACCGAATACAGTATTAAAATATTTAAAGTCACATCAATCACATCAAGGTTATACACAGAGCAGAAAATATATAATTACCAAAGTCCCGTCTGAACTAATATATTTCGTTCAGTGGACGACGTCCGTGATCCCCTGGAGCCTTCCTAATTCGTTCTCCTCGATATCTCTAAAAACTAGCTATTTATTATAAATCAGAATTGGCCTGGGGGTACAAGGCGGTACCTCACGTATCATCTCATATTCTACCTCTACTAGAGTCGGTAATTTTCTCTCTGATCGTCAGTCTGGCTGTCGCCAACCGCGAGCAATCTCCTGGCCATAAACAGCACTACCGGAGATATTACGTAACTACTAGCCACATGGCCTCCGCACCTGGCTGGGTGTGTATTAGGCGTACCGATCGAGGACCGTCGCGCAGAAGTATTACGTAACAAGTTGCCCATCTGGGCTTAAGTGCAATGAAACTGCACACGGCCCTCTAACACAATTAAAATCGCCACAGGCGAAAACAAATTAAGAGCATGTACCGTCACACCTCCCTATTTACAATAAACCAGGTTCTCCTTGAATGTGGTCAATAAGAATCTACATATGAGTCTCAGTGCTTGTTTCAAAATTGTTTCAAAATCGTCCAGTAGTAGTGTACGTTAAAACCAATGCATGATAATTTCTCAGTGAGAAATTATGATTTTTATTTTCCCCGTTATGAGTGCCTGCTGGGGTAATAAATGTTTATAATACAATATGTACAGTAAAGTGGTGGTGAGTGATTGTCACATAATATATTAAATAACAAAAAAACAAAACAACCCCAACCCCACCACCCCCCCCCCCCCCCCCCCAACAACAACAACAACCCTACAATACAAATATAACTATACAATCTAAAACTAGATTAAATCAAATTATTTCTTAAATTATTTGCCCGAATTAAATATTTCCCAAAGTTATTGAGCTCTTTAATGTTTTCAGTAGTTAGTAGTTGGATTAGCTTAAAAACTCTAGATCGTCTGTAATAATACGCTTTAATGCCTTTTTGTAGTCGATAATCATTGGAATTACAAAGTGCATATAGTCTTTGTTTTTTTTCAATATCTTTATATCTAACAAATTCTACATTTAGCACATATTCTAATATTTGCTAATTATTTTCAATAAAGCATTGATATAGGTCTTTTCAAATATGTTTGTAACTTAAATTCGTTTATTAAATATTGACAAAGACTTTCCTTTGATCTTGTTTTTATTCTGCAATAGCATTCCTGCATGAATACATCCCGAAATCTTTCTTTTATTATGGTAAAAATAAGACACTAAGACACAAGATTAAATTATTTAAACAATGGAGATAATTCAGTGGATGTGGAAGCTTCATCATCACAATACAAAGAATGACTTGATTTGTGGAAACAGTATAAAGTATCTGCAGGTTGTTTATAAATACTAAACTTATATCATTGTCGATATACCACAGGTTTAATCAATGGGGAAGTGGGGGAATAGCAACAACAATAATAAAGGCCTTTTCAAAGACACGAATCTATCTAATGTTTGATGAACGAAGAATTAAAGGCACAGACCGTAGTTTTTAAACACTAAGGTGTATTTTTACACTATTACAGCTGTTGATGATCACTCAAATCAAACATTACTTATATTTCATTGTTTAGATTATTCATTTCCGTACAACCGAAATGTTTCTGATTATCCTGGTGTTTCTAATACCACAAAATGCATTGTTTTCTTATTTTAAAAAACGCACGTGCGTTTGAGAAATAACAGTTATGGAGTCGAGTTTTAATCTAATTTTAGAGGATATTTCACCGTTTCAACTTCACAGATTCTTGTTTCACTCTCTTGTAACGTTATCCAAATGTGTTACAGGTTTGTAATTTAACCAAACTTAGTGTCCATTTTTACGGGTTAAAACTAGGGCTCTACGCCTTTAAACAATTCTTTTCCAAGACCCCAAATCTAACCTAATGTTTAATCAATGAAAATAAAACGAGTCTAATGTTTAATACAGACAGACAGACATATATTTTATTAAAGTCTCACCCAATATATATACAATAAAATACACGAGAAACATTCTTAATCAAACCCATAAAGGCCACTCCTTATGGAGTTACGAGATACCAAAAAATCACATTATCACATTAACAATAGTAAAACATACAGGCTCTATTATACGTAATATATATATATATATATTTATTATTTATTTATTTATCATATAATATCTTACATTCTTAGTGCAATCAAAGTTTGTGATATCAGGCGCGGATTGTACTTTAGGTAAGGGGGGGGGGGGGGGGGTGTGTCCGAAACAATATGTAAATGTTTATAATTTTAAATTATAAATTTAGATCTACGTCGTGGGGTTTTTTTTAGCCGGCGGGTGGGGGGAAGGGGGGATCCGTGCAACTGGGAAACCCCCCATAATCCGCCCCTGGGTATTTTTCAGATAACATACTTTAAGAATTTGATAACTTTGCAAATTAGATG
>NC_054699.1:17109466-17171966 GCF_016097555.1 Gigantopelta aegis | reverse complement strand
GTTTTGTTTAACGACACCACTAGAGCACATTGATTAATTAATCATCGGCTAATGGATGTCAAACATTTGGTAATTCTCACTCGTAGTCATCAGCAGACTACTCTACTTTAAAGTTAAAAAAAAAAAAAAAAAAAAAAAAAAAAAAAAAAAAAAAAAAAATTCATGGGTAACTTACCATTTTTGATATTGCGACTTTCTGAAAGTCCTCCCTGGTCTGATCGACACAACAGTACCCGTTAGTAGCCCTGAAGAGCACATCAACGCTCGGGATTCCTCGCTCACCGCACGGGTAGCAGCCTATTTGGGAACCCCTGCCCAAGAAATCAGCTTCAGTGTGTTTCGGATTGTCCTCCTTCTTGTAATTCATTCCGAAGAAAACTCCTACAACACACATGCCAAAAAGAAGCAGAAGATTCAAGATCAGTGAGCAAATAAAGACACATTTAACTGTTCTCGAGTTGAAAGCGCTCTGAAGCCTGTAGTAAGGTGGTCGTAGGCTTTCCAAAACAGACGAACTTCTCTGGAATAGGATGATCGACTTCCCGCCATTGCGGCCACACTTATCGTCTGCTCGACTTGGAGGTGCGTACACCGTTCCCCGCTCTTCGTTCATGCTGTTTTGTCGAACATACACGCTGTCTTTACTTCCCATCTTCTTGTTGTTATTACCTTCGTCTTCTGTTTGAAATGTCACCGAATGTCCTAAACACTTCTCCATTTTCGTAGTCACTCGATTGAAATGAGAGTCGTGTCTTGCGCTCAGTATTATTATATGAACACACTGGGAATTTCCCATGAAATGTTGTTCAGCCATTGGCTAAGATCAGTGATGTCATTTGACCCAGAAGAATTGCTCGGGTCATTGAGGAAGACTACAGAAAAACGTAAAGATTCCCGAGCCCTGTCACAGTACAAACAAAATACACAAAAAACCCCAACCTCGCGCTGTTTTTACGTGTATGTAATTTTTCCTGTTTGTGGTGTGTGTTTTAATAGGCTACATAGTATTTATGAATTCAATCAACGTTTCACAACCACATTCAACGAAATCAATGTTACATTATCTTATGAGGGATTTAATCTTTGCGTAAGATAACTTAACATCATAAGCGTACGGGACCGGGGGGGGGGGGGCAGGAGGGCTGCCATCCCCTTTCCCCAGTCAGTGCTATACTGGAGCAAATTCTCGAATTAGGGCAAAAACGATGGATATCTTCGGAGGAAATGAGCTAGCGTGAAAACTATTCACCATAATTCTACTGACAGTATTAGCTGTAATCGATGTAAAAATGCGTAGTAATTCGTTTGAAACCCTATACAGCCGTTTGGTAGTAATATGAATAAATTCTGGTATTTTGGTTTAATTCGGGCAATTCCGGCAAAAATCACTTACATTTCATTTTCATTTCAAGTTATTTTCGTGCTAAATATCCATTTAAGGTTCAAGCACGCTGTACTGGGCACACACCTCGGCTATCTGGACTGTCTTGTTCAGGACAGACCGGCCTCGGTGGCGTCGTGGTTAGGCCATTGGTCTACAGGCTGGTAGGTACTGGGTTCGGATCCCCGTCGAGGCATGGGGTTTTTAATCCAGATACCGACTCCAAACCCTGAGTGAGTGCTCCGCAAGGCTCAATGGGTAGGTGTAAACCACTTGCACCGACCAGTAATCAATAACTGGTTCAACAAAGGCCATGATTTGTGCTATCCTGCCTGTGGGAAGCCCAAATAAAAGATCCCTTGCTGCTAATCGGAAAGAGTAGCCCATGCAGTGGCGACAGCGGGTTTCCTCTCAAAATCTGTGTGGTCCTTAACCATATGTCTGACGCCATATAACCGTAAATAAAATGTGTTGAGTGCGTCGTTAAATAAAACATTTCTTTCTTTCTTTTTTGTTCAGGACAGGGCGTTAGTTGTCAGTTGTTAGTGGTTAGTGAGAGAGAAAAAGGTGTAGTGGCCTTACATCTACCCATTGAGTCATTAAAACTCGGTCTGGGTGAGAGCCGGTACCGGGCTGCGAACCCAGTACCTACCAGCCTTATGTCAGATGGCTTCACCACGAGACCACCGAGACCTGTCTGTTATTTACAATGGTACACCTAATAAATAATTCGTTACATGCACAAATATCATGGCTGATAATAAAAACTTTATCATCATTTTGCAATGTATTATGTAAGACTTTGTGTTTAAACATTGAATTGATCCGACCCTCTTGGTAGCACGTTTACGTCAATTCTATATTCTATATCTGGGGCGAGACGTAGCCCAGTGGTAAAGCGCCCGCTCGATGCGCGGTCGGTGTGGGATCGATCCCCGCCGGTGGGCCCATTGGGCTATTTCTCGTTCCAGCCTGTGTACCATGACTGGTATATCAAAGGCCGTGGTATGTACTACCCTTTCTGTGGGATGGTGCATATAAAAGAACCCTTGCTGCTAATCAAAAAGAGTAGCACATGAAGTGGCGACTGCGGGTTTCCTCTTTCAATATCTGTGTGGTCCTTAACCATATGTCTGACGCCATATAACTGTAAATAAAATGTGTTGAGTGCGTCGTTAAATAAAACATTTCTTTCTTTCTTTTTCTTTCTTTCTCTCTCAATATATGTGTGGTCCTTAACAATATGTCTGACGCCATATAACCGTAAAATAAAAATTGTGTTGAGTGCGTCGTTAAATCAAACATTTTCTTCCACGAACCCCCCCCACCCCCTCCCCCAACCCCCCCCCCCCAAAACAAAAAAAACCCCTTGGTGTCCTAAAATGCAATTTGTAGCACTTTATAGGTAAAATTCATCATGACATATGCGAGTAAATGCCAATAATACATATATGTTTTAAATTCAGAATTACTGGGGCGGGGGAGAATGGGGTGGGGGCTAAAGCATAAGTCCCAGCTCCCCTCTAGTCCATCTTCGTAAAAAAAAAGGTCCTATTTCAAACCGATGTTCTATGCAGAATATGACTCTAGGCTAGCGAACATGCCTACCTCCCCCCAAACTTCCAATGAAAATTATTAAAGAAGTCTGGCCTCTCTTGCTATCCAACATACATACACACACACACACACACACACACACACACACACACACACACACCCCACACACACACACACACACACACACACAGACCCACACCCACACACACACAGACCCACACCCACACACACACAGATCCTGTTGATTGTCTTCACATATAAAACGAAACAAAATGTATGCGGAAGTCTGTCGCTTAACTGTAACTGTTATTTGTTGAGTTTCGGTTTCTTTGGTTGAATCATATGATTTCTCGAGGAATCTCGAATTTGATGATCATTTGGTTGAAGCGTCGGGCTCAAGATTGTTACATGCTAGGTTGAGTGTCCAACTCAGTGAATCACCCATTAACGTGCGGCAGGTCACAGGTTCAATACGTGTGGGTGTACATGGATTTCGTTCATATCTTCATGACGTCTATGCAAAAGGCATTGGCCATACATACACCATACACACAAACACACGCACACGCACGCACCATACACACAAACACACACACATACACACACATGCAAACTATACACATCCATAAATATACATATACATACACTCACACGTACACTCACAATCACACACACACACACACACACACACACACACACACACACACACACACACACACACACACACACACTCAAATTCATATTCAAATTCAAATTTTCTTAAGCAATATATATTCAAACATTAAATTTGCCAAACAAATCTCATTTTTGATTTCATTACCGAAACGAGAGGGGAAATTCAGTTTTGTGAAAAGGATTCATAAAGATACAGATTCTCGGAAAATCCGAATTGATGGTCTAGTGAAGTGATATGACGAAGGAAATGAGCTTCTTGGAAACAGATTTAAAAATAGTTACTATGACAACAGGAGTTCTGGAGCGAGGCTTTAGGGAAGTGCGGTTTCATATCACAGGTCAAAAAATTAAAGTAAAATAAAGTTTGTTTTGTATGACGACACCTCTAGAGCACATTGATTTATTAATCATCGGCTACTGGATGTCAAACATTTGGTAATTTTGACATCTAGTCTTAGAAGAAAACCCGCTACATTTGTTTCATTAGTAACAAGGGGTCTTTTATAGGCACTATCCCATAGACAGGACAGCACATACCACGGCCTTTGATATATTAGTCGTGGTGCACTGGCTGGAGCGAGAAATAACCCAATGGGCCCACCGACGGGGATCGATCCCAGACCGACCGTTCATCAAGCGGACGTTTTACCACTGGGCTACGTCCCGCCCCATAAAATAAAGATCCGTGGAAACCACTTTCATTAACAACAAACAAACAAATAAACAAACAAACAAATAAACAAACAATTAAAAAAAACAAAAACCCACAGCAACAACAAAAAAGACCCCCTAAAAACTACAACAACCCCCCCAACCCCCCCCAACAAAAACAAAACGAAAAAAGCCCCAAACGAACAACAAAAAAACTCTCCATATCCTCCATAAGCGAAAAAGTTTAAAACAACCCCAACAACCCCAATAGCAACACACACAAACCACCACTAAAAAAAACCCGTCCAGAACATTACAACCCAAGACGCGTATGCAGGGGGAGGGTTCTCACCACCATCACATCCCAAAAAGAAAAGAAATTACAACACAACACCCCACCATCACCCTCACGCGCACCCCACAACCCCCCCCAACAAACGAAACCTATCCACTACCCCCCCCCCCCCCCCCCCACACACACACACAAGGCAATCCCCTTTGAAAATAGGGAATGACCCTGGAGTTGTGTAACATATTACGAAACCAAGTCGAGGTCACCCGTCAAACTACACTCGTACATATATTATTTACACGATTGTCATGAAACCAGTACGGAAGTCTGCTACTTGATAATTGAGTTTCGGTTTCAATGGTTAAATTGCGTCATTATTTTTTTGGTGGTGGTGGTGGTGGTGGGTGGGGGTGGAGGAGGGGAAGGGGGATGAGTAGTACATAACTTAGAAGTGTGATAGGTCTTAGGATCGACCCCTCCCCCCGATAGTTGTATTAGTTCCAACCAGTACCCCGCGACTGGCTTATGAAAGGTCATGTTGTTTGTTGTCCTGTTTTTATTGGCAAGTGTACAGTTCTATAAAATATTTCTTGCTGTTGATCGGAAAAAGCAGTTTAAGTGCGAGTAGTATTACAAAAGAAGATTTTACCCGTGCAATTTAATTGTAATTTAAAACGAAAGATTTTTTAATGTAAAGAAAAGAAAGAAATGCTTTATTTAACGACGCACTCAACACATTTTATTTACGGTTATATGGCGTCAGACATATGGTTAAGGACCACACAGATTTTGAGAGGAAACCCGCTATCGCCACTTCATGGGCTACTCTTTCCGATTAGCAGCAAGGGATCTTGTATTGCGCTTCCCACATGCAGGATAGCACAAACCATGGCCTTTGTTGAACCAGTTATGGATCACTGGTCGGTGCAAGTGGTTTACACCTACCCATTGAGCCTTGCGGGAGAACTCACTCTGGGTTTGGAGTCGGTATCTGGATTAAAAATCCCATGCCTCGACTGGGATCCGAACCCAGTACCTACCAGCCTGTAGACCGATGGCCTAACCACGACACCACCGAGGCCGGGTTTTTTAATGTACATGTACTTAGATTTTTATCTAAAAAAAAGAAGAATGAAATGAAATGCGAGTTGGTATGGTTGGTATATTTAAAACTTAAAATACTGTAAAAAAAAAATATTTTTTTATTTCTTATTTTTTTAATATATATACATAAATTTTAGCTTTATTCGTTGTAGAGTTACTACTAATTCGTCGGTTTCTTTTTGTCGTATACTCTGTTCAGCTTTAATATCAGAACTATAATTCTATTCAATTTTAGCTAACGCTAACTGCATCTGTTCACCAAGTTAAAGTTTGAATTTTGTAACGACACCACTAGAGCACATTGATTTATTAATCATCGTCTATTGTCATTTTAACACAGTCATAGAGAGGAAACCCGCTACATTTTTCCTTTAGTAGCAAGGGATCTTTTATACCAGTCGTGGTGCACTGGCTGGAACAAGAAATAGCCCAATGGGCCCACTGACGAGGATCGATTCTAGACCGACCGCGCATCAAGCGTGCACTTTACCACTGGGCTATGTCCCGCCCCACCATCTGTTTACAACGTTTGAAGACTGTGCATCAGACTTATGGAAATAAATTAAATCCACATCTCACATATTTAAGACATTTTTAGAAGAAGAAAATGTTATTCGATATTTTATGTTAAATATTAAGTAAACAGAAGCATTAGAACATATTTTTATGTATGCTTTCAAAATTAATTTCTAAACCTAAATAACATAGACTAATATCCATATCATCTCCTGTCTTGTAAATATTTTAATTAAGCAAAAAACACACAAAAAAACCAAACAAAAAACCCAACCCCCAAACCCCAACCACCCCCCCCTCCCCCAAACCCCCCAAAACAGGAGGAAAAAGTAGATACATTTAGTTTGTGATTTTTCTTTTCTTTTCCATTAAGTACATTTTCTCTTTTAATATTTTTAAATTTCCATAAACTCAAATTTTACGCCCCCGTACTCCCTCTCTCCCTCACTCCCAGGCCGCTTTCTCCGTCAATACTGATAAATGTTGAACGAAAACGAAACATATGATTCAGATCATAGTAAGCAGGAGTTTAACCGATTCAACGAAAACAAGAATTTTACGACATCTCTTACATCGCACAGAAACAAACAAACAAACAAACAAACAAAAACCCCGCACGTCATACAGTATGAGACAACCAAATGTATCATCTTTTTCTTCTTCAGAAAACGAAAATGTTAAATACTCGACTTGATTTACACATTCATAAGAGATCCCTTGCTGCATTAGAAAACACTGTAGCGGATTTCCTCTGATGACTACGTGTTAGAATTACCAAATGTTTGACAACCAATAGCTGATTAATTAATCAATGTGTTCTAGTGGTGTCGTTAAACAAAACAAACATAAAAACAAAACAATACTGCACATAGGCGGGGGCACTGGTGCTAAAGCGTTCACTTGATGCGCGGTCGGTCTAGTATCGACCCCCGTCGTTGGGCCCATTGAGCTAAAGCGTTCACTTGATGCGCGGTCGGTCTAGTATCGATCCCCGTCTTTGGGCCCATTGAGCTATTTCTAGTTTCAGCCAGAGCACCACGACTGATATATCAAAGGCCGTGGTATGTGCTATCCTGTCTGCGGGATAGTGCATATAATGCAACGTGTTTGATCTTTAAAGACTATTCGTAAAAATTACCGAATGTTTGACACCCAGTAGCCGATAATTTATAAATCAATGTGCTCTAGTGGTGTCGTTAAACAAAACAAACTGTTATTTGGTATGTTTAAAAAAACCCACTAGAACATATTTTTTTATGTGTGCTTTCAAAACTCATTTCTAAACATAAAACATACAGGCTAACATCAGTATCGACTTTTGCTTGTACATAATTCAGCTAATTAGAAAGTTAAACATATATATCATTTGTAATTTCTCTTTTCTTTTCCATTAAGTACATGTTTTCTTTCAAGATTTTAAAACTTCCATAAACACAAATTTATACGCCCCCTCAGCCACCCTCCAGCCCCCTTCTCCGTCACTACTGATAAATGTTGAACGAAAACGAAACATGATTCACAGCATAGGAAGCAGGAGTTTAACCGATTCAACGAAAACAAGAATTTCACGACATCTCTTGCATCGCACAGAAAAAGCCTCCGCACGTCACACAATGGGAGAGAAAACCAAATGTATCATCTTTCTTCAGAAAATGAAAATTTTACCATCTAGTCGATCAATACCAGACTTCATCTGCACAGACGGGGGATGTAGCCAGTGATAGAGCGCTCACTGGTTATTAGTTCCCGTTGTGGTCATTTGGTTTAACCAGTCTAGCGGACGTTTTTCTGCTCGGTCTGATATTCCTCAGGACTAATGTGTTGTGGATAGATGGACAAATCGCCCTCTGTGGATTCGGTTTTCCCCGCGTCCCACACGGTGACCTACGACTGGCACCTTAAAGGTCTTGGTGTGTACTGTTCTGTCTATTGGAAAACATCTGTAGAACTCCCTTGTTGCTTTATCCTCTCTTCTTTTTTCCTCTTTCTCTCTACCCTCCTCTCTCTCCTCTCTCCCTCGTCTCTTTTTACTCTCTCTCTCTTCTCCTCTCTCTACCCACTCTCTCTCTTTCTCTATCTCTCTTTCTGTCTGTCTCTCTGTCTCTCTCTCTGTCTCTGTCTCTCTTTCTCTATCTTTCCTTCTGTTTGTTTATATGTATCTTTCTCTCTGTTCTTTGTGTTTTCCTTTCTGTCTGTGTATCTATGTGTCTGTCTATATATATATATATATATATATATATATATATATATATATATATGTCTGTCTCTATCATTCTCTCTCTCTCTCTCTCTCTCTCTCTCTCTCTCTCTCTCTCTCTTCCCCCCCTATCTCTCTCCCTCTCGCTCTCTCTCTATACATATAGACCTCGATAATCCGGGCAGTATGGTTTTTACTAATAGTGTCCGGTTTAACGAATTTCCGTACTACTGAATCATACCTGAAGACTTATTTCCCTGGAATGGCAAACCAATAAAAAAAAAAAAAAAAAACAAATGCAGATTTGTATAAATATGTTTTAAATTTTTTTTTATCTATTGGTGAAAAATAATTCTAAATGAATATTTTAAGAAACAATTCAATTTTAAAAGTCATTTCTTAACTAGATTTTGCATTTTAAAATTTATTTGTACCAACATTTTTCTTTCAATTTTTTAGCCTTTTAGGCTTTACTTTTGTGACATTTTTATTTCTTGGGATTAGTGTAAAAGTAATATACAGTATTGTTTTTCCAATGGCAATTGGTCTTAATTTTAGTAAAGTATGAGACCTAACCTTTGGCACATACTATTGGTCTATTGACGTTTACTGGCCATGGGACCGGCCTCGGTGGCGTCGTGGTTAGGCCATCGGTCTACAGGCTGGTAGGTACTGGGTTCGGATCCCAGTCGAGGCATGGGATTTTTAATCCAGATACCGACTGGCAAGGCTCAGTGGGTAGGTGTAAACCACTTGCACCGACCAGTGATCCATAACTGGTTCAACAAAGGCCATGGTTTGTGCTATTCTGCCTGTGGGAAGCGCAAATAAAAGATCCCTTGCTGCTAATCGGAAAGAGTAGCCCATGTAGTGGCGACAGCGGGTTTCCTCTCAATATCTGTGTGGTCCTTAACCATATGTCTGATGCCATATAACCGTAAATAAAAGGTGTTGAGTGCGTCGTTAAATAAAACATTTCTTTCGTCCGTAAATGGACACAACTACACTTGGATTAAACATATCAAACAATTATTTAACAACCTAGGTATGACTGATATATGGTTGTCTCGAAGATTTTCAACAAAAACCCCACAACTTCTTGAATATACCAAATTGAGGCAGCATGACCAGTACCTTCAAACGTGGAACAATAACACTGCATCATCGTCTCTCTCTCTCTCTCTCTCTCTCTCTCTCTCTCTCTCTCTCTCTCTCTCTCTCTCTCTCTCTCTCTCTCTCTCTCTATCTCTATCTCTCTCATCACTAACAACTAATCTGAACCAATGTCTCCTCCACTGGTTATTTTAGGCTTGGTACAGGCCCAAGCAAACAAAAACTTCCGTGATTATTATTAAATAAATCGTGGGCGTAAGGTTTTGCATAGGAGAGAGCCACCTAACAATGTAATTTCCTGGGGTTTTGTAAAGAGACCAGAAACGTATTCATATGTAAAATTCAGGGACTGATATGGTGCGGATTACTCATACATACGGAAGCGTGTTAGTACGGAAGCATATTAGTGCAAACACACACAATAAAATAATTATATTTGCCAAGATATAATTTGGGGAAAAAATCAACATTAATCTTGAGAAAAAAAAATCAACTTTAATCTTAGAAAAATTAACTATCTTTAATATATTAATTATAGTGCATTATACGAGCCTCGTGCGAGCATTATACATTATTTTTACTCCTAATACGTGATTATGATATTGACGATACCGAAACACACGAGGGTAATGATCAAGCTTAAATAAATAAATAAATTCCTAAATTTATAAATCCCCTGGCCCCCCTAGACCCGCTTCTGATATATATATATATATATATATATATATATATATATATATATATATATATATATATATGTATGTATGTATGTATGTATGTGTGTGTGTGTGTGTGTGTGTATGTGTGTGTGTGCGTGTGCGTGTGTGTGTGTGTGTGTGTGTGTGTTTTACAATATAAAAACGTTTATAATGGAATCGATAGAAACATATTTCCACATTCACTACTCTGGCATTAGTGTGAACTATTACTCCACAACTGGTATATTATAGGCCATGGTATGTGCTGTCAAGTTTATGGAAAAGTGTATATAAAAGACCCCTTGCTGCTAATGGTGAAAATGTATATAGTTTCCTCAAAGACTACATTTTAGAAATGTCAAATGTTTGACATTCAAGACAATAGCCAATGATTGATAAATCAATGTGTTCCACAAACTTTTAACTTTATAACTAAAAGGTAAAGAGGCTTTCACAATCACAGCATCCGCAATTTTTTCAAAATGGCTATAATAAGATAATTGTCTGATTAATCTCTCAATGTATATTCAGTTGGGTCGACATTCTTATTTTGGCAGTATTGTTCCTGTATTTGATTACAATAGTTGTTGCCACCACACATCACATAAGCTGCATGCAGTCTTTTGATCAGTTGTGCCCGACAGTGTAGGAGTATTTGATTCATACAACGGTATATCAAAGGCCGTGGTATATGCTATCCAGTCTGTGGGATGGTGCATATTAAAGATCCCTTGCTACTAATTGCAAAATGTAGCGGGTTTTCTCCAGTAGTCTGATGGCTTAACCACTGCGCCACCGAGGCGATTTCGGTTCTTAAATAAATTGCAAAACAAAATAGTCGTTGTTGGATACCACATTTTATTCCACAAAAAATCGGGGGCAGGATTTAGCTCAGTCGGTTGAGTGCTCGCTTGAGGTACTTGCGTCACGGGATCGAACCACCTCGGTGTACCCATTCAGCTGATTGTTTTTTTTTTCTCGTTCCACGTTCCAACCAGTGCACCATAACTGGACAAAGGCCGTGGTATGTGCTTTCCTGTCTGTGGGAAAGTGCATATAAAAGATCCCTTGCTGCAATAAGAAAAATGTAGCGGGTTTCCTCTGATGACTACGAGTCAGAATTCCCAAATGTTTGACATCCAATAGCCGATGATTAATTAATCAATGTGCTCCAGTGGAGTCGTTGAACAAAACACACTTCTTCTTCCACATACAATCTTATAACTAACATCTATACAATTGTTATACATTGTTTTTATTTGTGGACCAAACCAGTGGTCATCAAACACAGAGCACAGCTCAATAATTAATTTGTCACACAGATATATATACTGTATATATATATATACATACGTACAATAAGCCTACATGCATATTATACACCGTGACACGCACACACATAAACATGTACGTCATCGCATTCATGTAGAATATCACTGATAAATTATATGGTGATAAAATAAGGAAGCGAAACTTACGTTTAGTATGTTTAGACTTTCATGTTTATGTATTACGTTTTAACATTGTTTCACTAACGATTCAAGCGGTAGAGAGTGATACAAGACAGAACTTACCTGACCCACGATGCCATCACAAACGACTCAGACTAGGTTCAGTAATTGTGCATCCGTATGTGTTTTTGCTGTTTCTTTTAAATGCTAGAACACTGAGGCGTGTGCCCAGGACAGCTTGGTTGAACTTTAATGGGATGTAAGCACGAAAATAAAGTTGAACTGAACTGAACTAGAACATGTCTTAATGATGCTACTTTCAATTTACCTACCGGCCTCGGTGGCGCAGTGGTTAAGCCATCGGTCTCCAGGCTGGTGGGTACTAGGTTCGGATCCCAGTCGAGGCATGGGATTTTTAATCCAGATACCGACTCCAAACCCCGAGTGAGTGCTCCGCATGAAAAACATTCTTTGTGATCGTATTTAATTTCTGTACACATGTAACCCCTACTGACGTCAAACATCAGTAGTTCCAATTCCAGCCACATGTAAAGCGCCCCTGTTATGGGAAGGGTCTATATGGAAATATAATTAAGTAGAACAAACGCAAAACAATTTATTGCAATTTATTAAATTGTATTTACACAAACAAGAAAATCAGTTCATTTTCATTTTTGGATTATCAAAGCTAAATACAGTTTTGGTTGGTTGGCTCTTATTTATTCGTTAACACTCGGATATTATGTTGAATTTAAAAAAAAAAAAATAATAATCACAAAAAGAGAGAAAGAAAGAAAGAAAGAAATTACAATATTTACGATAAAATTTAATAACAAAACACAAGTGACTGAATAATTTGATTTATAAAACAACAATAACCGGGGCCGAAACGACTAGGGTTATGGGGCCGAAACGTCTAGGGTTATGGGGCCGAAACGTCTAGGCCGAAACGACTAGGGTTATGGGGCCGAAACGTCTAGGGCCGAAACGTCTCGAAAGCATTAGATACATATTATTTTGTTAACTGCAAACTTAAAAATTTCATCAATGTGTTATATAGCAAAATATCAGAGTGAAAGGATTTATTAGACATTACTCCGATTGTGTGATGCAGAAGCCCTTGGCGGTATTAATTAAATGCGTGGCTGCTGAAGTGATGACAGCTGAGTACCTCGCCCCTGGTTTCATTGAAAACTGGTCTGGTAGACGTGATCAGTTAATATAAGGGTTTACCGGAAAAAAAACTCGGGACTTCGTTTTTGGTTCGAGCGTTGCGGTGTGATCGACCCTTCCGAGGTCGAGCCAACGAGATTCTATATATATATATATTAAAGATGAAACAATAATGTTTTCTATTAATTACTAGTATATACACTATATATATATATATATATATATATATATATATATATATATATATATATATATATATATGTTGTCAGTGGCAGTCATTTATTGTAGTCAATCTAGCCAGTGCACCACAAGTGGTATACCAAAGGCCATGGTATATGCTATCCTGTCTGTGGGATGGTGCATATAAAAGATGCCTTGTTGCTAATGGGAAAAATGTAGCGGGTTTCCCCTCAAAGACTATATGTCAAAGTTACCAAATGTTTGACATCCAATAGCCGATGATTAATAAATCAATGTACTTTAGTGGTGCTCCCAATATACATCTCACAATATATTTACAAAAGTTAAGTTTAACACTTAATGACATAATTGTATATGAATGTGTATTTTTATACTAACAATTATTGTTTCCAAATTGTTGTGCAAAATATTGTTTTCAATATGTCTTTGTTAGTTAAATGTACAAATATAGCTTTTGATCACTTATTTTGTAAGGTGGTGAATTAGGAGTCCCCAATCCTAACACTACCAATCTATTTTGGGGCAATAAACAATTTAAAAAAAGAAGAGGTACTCTAGTGGTGTCGTTAAACACATTTTCTAAAATTTCATTGTCAGGTCAGGTCAGTGTTTAACGTTCACATTCAGAGCAAGCTGTTGTAGTACACGCCTGCCCTGGGCACAGGTGCCGGCCTCGGCCGGCTCCTCCGTCCAGGACAGGAAACTTTATTGTAGTCAATGGCAATCATTTATTGCAATGAATATCGATTAACCCAATACTGGACTTTTTAATATTTAGACAGCAATATGTTTGTTAGTAAAGTAAATGGGTACCCGCATTTGTTTTTACCGACAGGCCGTTCTAACTCTAACTCTGACCCTGACCCTGATCCTAACCGTCTGTTGGCTAAATGTCTGTTGTCAAAAGGTCCAGCCACGAAGTAAATGTTACAAAAGATCTGATTGGCTGTAATGAGTTTAACATACATCAGGCTTCTTATGCTTGCATCTTATGCAAATTAGTTTTACGACATACAACGTATTATTTTGATTATCTCAAACAAAGTCCACACTGATTAAGTACTCCCCGTAAAGTATCACGTGAAAATAAGACATAATTTTTTTTTTTTTTTTTTACAAGATTGTAAATTATTTTACATAAGATGGTAGAGTATTATATACAGCATTGTACAACTTTTCATATAAAATTAAACATATTTGGCATAAAATTGTGATTTTACATAAACATTTTACAGGATTTTACACAACCACCCCCACCCCCCACCCTCTTAAAAAAAACAACAACCCCAAAACAAACAAAAAACGCAACCAAACAACAACAACAAAAAACATTGGAATTTTAAAAGAAACACAAAACATTTGAATGTCAACGAGTCACGAAATACAATGAATTTATGTATTTTAGTGGGTGGTCATTTAATATCTTATCGATTTGGTGGTACAGGTAGCACTAAACCAAATAACTTCCGGCTGGGTCAAAGTTCGAGGTGCACCGACTTTTGATAGAAAAGTGAACACCACAAGTCCTGTGATTGATTATAAATGTGAGTGTGTTGGTTGTAAAAAATAATAGTTTCATCTGGGTAAAAAAAAAAAAGCAATTTTATTTCATCTAGGGTCTATGACTAGGGTAGTCATAGACGGTACCCGTTATCTCAGAAACGAGCAGCTTGACCCCCATTTGTTTTCTGATTCACTTTAAGTGTGAGGGGTGGTAGTATTTATATCCGTGGCGTTTATGTCAATTGATAGCTGCAGGTAGGAGTTTTAGCCACATATGTTACTATTGTCGTCTATGGAATTTGATTTGGTAGTATACACCCTATAGCACATATTCAGTGCATAATAAAAAATATTATGATTTTGTCATTTTATTTAATTAAACTATACTGGTTGATTAATTAGCCATCACTCGACCATGCAAGTTCATAATGACCTGGACCGTGACAATAATCTCTGTACATGGCTCTGAATGGAGTTTGAATCAAAGTTAGCACTGAAGAAAAGTTAGTTTTGGCCTATAATTCATACTGTAAAGATTTCAATAATTTCTTTTTACATGGTATTTGACTTGCCATATACAACTGCTCTTAAATATGGTATTATATATAGGCAACCTGAACTAAGATTTTAATAGCAATTTATTTTTATATTAAAAATAGCATGTGCCAATAGTGGGTTAATGTCTTTAGTTTCCATTAACATAGTTAATTTTTCATGTATGAAATTCTGAAAACTCAAATTTGTAAAGAACTTGATTTTTATTGTCATTTTGACATATTTATAGGGTGCTAAATTCTATTTTAGACAAATTTGTAGTTTTATACAAAATTTAATATAAATTTGAAGAAAAACTTTACCAAAAACACAATTAAATTTGTTGTGACTACTGTGCCTTCTGTTCTTATTTATACATAACAATAAGGTTGTTAAACATATACTTAGATCTCCAGATCATTTTTTTCTTCTTAATAATCACTTAGTTAGCTCTCATGAAGAGCATTTTGAGTTTATACTAGATTCAGAACCAATTTTTTCAGATTTGATTATCTGCCTTGGATTAAGTTGATAATTTATTTTATTGTTAAAGCTGTATTACCTAATGTTACTAGCTAAATAAAATGCTGGATTACAGAGTGTAGGAATACATCTAATATACATACTGTATTCATCCGGATTAGAAAATAATGCAAGAAAATAGATGTTTGGGTAATTTTGTCATTTAAAAATAGTTTTTTTCAGTAATTAATCAAAAATAAATGTGTGAAAGCTTTTCTGCAACGGGAAATATGTGATTTTCTTACACATTTTTGATAACACAAACTAACAACACACATTCGTGTGATAACAGTTTAACGACATAAGAATGGATGTTTCTAGGTGACCAGGTCGCCACTACCATACCATCCAATGAAAAAAAAACCTACCCCCACCCACACCCACACCCACAACTGCAACACACAATCTAAATCGACTGATATGTGACATACAAGTTAACCTGAAACTAATTTCTCTGCGATGCATAATTAAGTTAACTGCAAGCGCTATGGCCGTAAATACATTAATTTTGTTTAGTTTTGCATATGCAAAAAATAGAATACTGCATATCCATATCCGTTAGATACCATTTATCATACAACTTGTTGATTAAAATCGTATCCAAATCACTTTCGCTCGTTAGATATGTTTTGAAACAACTCGGTCTCGGTGGTGACGTGGTTCAACCATCGGACATAAGGCTGGCAGGCACAGGGTTCGCAGCCCGGTACCGGCTCCCACCCAGAGCGAGTTTTAACGACTCAAAAGGTAAGTGTAAGACCACTACACCCTCTTTTCTCTCACTAACCACTGACAACTAACTCACTGCCCTGAACAGACAGCCCAGATAGCTGAAGTTTGTGTCCAGGACATCGTGCTTGAACCTTAATTGGATATAAGCTAGAAAATAAGTTGAAATGAAATGAAAAATGAAATAATCCATTGTAAGATAATTGTAAGATAAAATAGTACTACTATCTAACGGCCACTCATGTAATATGAATTCTCTATATAAATACAGGTGTGGGAATTCCAATATGACTGAAATAGATCTCATGAGATGATATTAAAGGGATAGTAAGTCGTTAAACAAAACAAACTTTAATCCACCACGACAGTCTGCTAATCCGGAACGTAGATTTCAAAATAGTTCGATTTCGGATAATCAGAGATGAGCGAAGGATGCGAGAAATAGACGTAAACGCAGTCGCCGGGTCGAAGTTGTTCGTAAGTTTCCAGATCGGCCGATCCGTACGTGCGTTTCTTTATAGTCAATTTTTCAGTGGCGACAATGCTCGTTTGGTTGCCGGACTCTTTGTAAATATAGTGATTGATGAACTACTTCTCTCCATTATTTAGTTCATTGTTGACAGTGTCCAGGCCAAAATGGCTGTGCAAGTTGACGGACCCTCCTCACTTCAAACAGAGGCTGTTGTTGGAAAAGTTGACCGCACCCTTAACGAAAGCTCCCGAAGCCGTTGACTGCCATTTCAAGGTGTGTGAGTCCTCTGTAAGTAATAAACAGATGTAAAATATTTAACGAAACCACTAGGGCACATTAAAATAATCATCAGCTACTGGATGTCAAACATTTGTTAATTTTTAAACAGTATTAGAGGAAACCCAGTTACATTTTCCCCATTAGCAACAAGTGATCTTTAATATGCACTAGTCTTTCCCACAGACAGGGTAACACATCCCACAACCTTTGATATACCAGTCGTGGTGCACTGATTACGACAGGGAAAACCCCGATCAGTGGGTATTCGATCTTACATCGCACGCACCTCAGACGAGCTCTCTACCAGCTGTAACATAAATTTGTGATATAATATATATACAATTTTTTTTTTTTTTAATAATAATAAACAAATAATATAGATTCGGATATCGTTCCTACACGCATGGTAAATACACTGGGTAAATTAATCTAAGTTTTCTATTTTACTGGCTATAAACTAAAAATATAGGTGCGGATCCAGGATTTTGTAAAGGGGGAGGTCATATATTTCTCAAAAGGGCTCTCTGAGTTGGTCAAAGGCAAATAAGCTGAGCCCCTAAAAGGGAGCGAGATCTGTAGGGTGGGGAAGGGGATTCGGGGGGGGGGGGGGTGCTTTTAAAACGAAGGTGCTCAGAAATGCGTTTTCAGGGCAGTTTAGTGTTGAATATTACGGTTAATAAATTTAAAAAAATTAAAAATTGAAAAGGGCACTTCAAACGGTTGGGGGGGGGGGGGGGGTCACAAGATCCCTGTGACCCCCTCTGGATCCGCCGATGATAGTACAATTTGACTTACTTGATTTCGTTGTATTCAAGATTAACTTAGCTATTGCCCTTAAGCCCGGCTCCACCGGTTGTTTTCTGTTACTCCCTGAAACAAAAAGGAAAGAGATATTTATTTGTTCAAAAAGTTCAACTTTGTTTTGTTTAACAACAACACCACTAGAGCACACTGATTTTATGTTTTTTTAAAATTGTTTTGTTTAACGATAACACTAGAGCACATTGATTAATTAAACATCGGCTATTGGATGTCAAACATTTGTAATTCTGATTCGTAGTCATCAGAGGAAACCGGCTACATTTTTTCTAATGCAGAAAGGGATCTTTTATATGCACTTTCCCACAGACAGGATGGCACATACCATGACCTTTGATATATTGAACGAGTGGACCAACCGACGGGGATCGATCCCACACCGACCGCGCATCAAGCGAGAACTTTACCACTGGGCTACGTCCCGCCCTTGATTTTATTAGTATCCTCGGCTACCGGCTGGTCGATAGGAGGAGCGGTATGTTAACATAGTTTATCACTCCTATATCTCAATCACTGGCGTAGCCAGGATTTTATATTAGAAGGGGCGGGGGCAAACCCATATTGGGGTGGGGGCAACCCACACTATGTATGTATGATTTTATAAACTTTAATACAGTTTTAAAAAAGCCCACCTCCTTTCCTACGCCACTGATCTCAATAATAAATGATCCCATTCACTCTTGGGGCGGGACGTAACCCAGTGGTAAAGTGTTCGCTTGATGCGCGGTCGGTCTGGGATCGATCCCCGTCGGTGGGCCCATTGGGCTGTTTCTCGCTCCAGCCAGTGCACCACGACTGGTGCATATAAAAGATCCCTTGTTGCTAATCGAAAAGAGTAGCCCATGAAGTGGCGACAGCGGGTTTCCTCTCTCAGTATCTGTGTGGTCCTTAACCATATGTCCGACGCCATATAACCGTAAATAAAATGTGTTGAGACCGTCGTTAAATAAAACATTTCCTTCCTTCCTTCCCATTCACTCTAACCTTGTACTGTACCTCACTATACTTCATTATTTGTTCTGTGAAAGGAAAGAAAAACAAAACCTAAACAAAAAGTCAGTACACTTACTATTGCTTTTTGCACAGTCCAGTTGCTTAATAAACACACATTTTATTTTTGCCAAAAAATATACATTTTGTAGGCATACATACATATTTATATATAACATAATATAATGTGCACACTGCGGGGAATGGTATGTAGCATCGGGTTACAATCAATAAAATTCTATAGTAAATGGGTAATGCATGCATAGCAATAATATACAGGATAATAACATACGTCATGTATCAATGTTGTCTGTTCTATGCGTGGTAGCAGTGTTCAAATACTTACACAATTTAATTAGCTGTTTTGAATTGTCGCTGGACAGTAGTTGCGTTAATTTAAATGTTGATGGTTTATTGTAATAAAAAGGTTTAATATATTTATCTCTTATGTTACTGAAGAAAGGACACACTAGAACAAAGTGATATTCGTCTTCTACTACATTCATGTTGCACAGACGACAAATTCTATTATTCGTGTCAATATTGTGGTATCTGCCCGTTTCTATAAAGAGATTATGGGAAGATAATCTATATTTACTCAAAATATGTTTGTATTTCAAGGCAATAGGTTTCTGAAGATAAGGTTGTAAGCAATAATTATTAACAACGAATTTGTATAACAGACATTTTGGAGAATTGTTGAATACAGCATACATAGATTGGATAAATTGATCAGTCATTCTCTGTTTGAATAGTGATATAAATGTATTGCGATTTTCTACATTTTGATTATACCATATGTGACCAAAACCATTAGTGAGAAGCAGGTCTCTTATTTGATTAACCCAGTTAACAGAACGTGGTTTTCTTATGCACTCGTCATATAGGGTGTTATAACACTCTTTCAAAATACAGTTATCTGTATTCAACAAATGTATCCAATATTTAACCATACGGATGTTCCTACTTATGTACAAAGGTGATCTACCTAATTCAAAATAGACCATCATATTAGTAATGCTCCTTTTCACGCCTAAAATACGTTTACAGAATTGTAAATGTAGGATGTCGTGACTATTTGCTTTGTTAAAACCCCAAACTTCACAGGCATAATTTAAAATACTGCTAACATATGTATCAAACAGTGATAGTAATGTTTCTGCATTTAAGAAATAGTTATTAGTTTTACCAAATAGAGCAGCCATAGCTTTTCTACCTTGGTTGCATATTAACTTCTGAGCGGTATTAAATGTTCCATTATAATGAAGACAGACCCCAAGATAGTTAAAGCCGTCACAATTTCTAAATCGGTTTCGTGGTATGTCCACCTTTCTTCAGGTTTCACATTTCCACCTTTTCTGAATACTACAATTTTACTTTTATTAATATTTACTTTTAAATTCCATTTGTTTGAGTATATATACAAAGTGTCTAACATACTCTGCAATTCAGGCGCACTTTCGGAAAACAAAACTGTATCATCGGCATACATCAGTAGACAGAGATGAAGCATATTTAACTGGTATAGTCGATCGGTGGAATTTAACAGTTCCATTTCTAAATCGTTAACAAATAAAGAAAACAAGAATGGCGAAAGAGCTTCTCCTTGAATTAGACCGGATTTGTACCAGAAGGATTCAGATATATTTTCCTGATATTTCACACATGATTTTATCTGACCATACATTGATTTTACAACATTTACAAGCTTACTATTTAATCCTAATTTATACATTTTTAGCCACAATGCCTTATGCTCAACTGTATCAAATGCTTTACTAAAGTCAATGAAAGCACAATAGGGTCTTTTCTTACTGCTAAACGTAATAGTTATAAGATTCTGCAGAGCAAAAATAGCGTCAACTGTGCTAAAACCGGGCTTAAACCCAAACTGTGCATCAGATATAATATTGTAGGTTGAACTCACATTCAGTAATCTATTGTTTAAAATTGTTGTGAACAATTTTGATAAGTGGCTCATGAGCGTGATACCTCTATAATTATTGTTTTTATCACCCATTTTAAACACAGGAATAATTGTGCCATTGCACCAATTTTCTGGAAAGATGCCAGAGTCTAAAATAACATTAAAAAGTTTACATAGTATAGGCAGCATTGTATCTTTACATTCAGTGAAAAACTCATATAATAGGCCATCAATGCCGGGGCTTTTGTTACGCTTAGCTTTGCTTAACACATATAGGATCTCATGTTCGGTAATACGCTTATCTAATTCTTCGTATAAAGCTTGGTTATCTTCATTAGTGCAATCGTTAGTCCCTTGCCCACCCCGGAGGTGGTCACTGGCGAAGTCAGAGGCTAGATTCGGGGCGGGCGTGCCTGAACCCTTGTGGATAGGGGCACGTTAATAGAGTTGCCCGTTGCCCGTTGCCCGTTAGTCCCTTGTGTATCATCGTTTTGTGTAGAGCAAGCGAGGTTTTAAAAGTGATTCATAAATGTGTCTATTGTTATATCACAGTTATGGTCTTTTTTAGATTTACTAATTTTTTTGTAAAATGCTTTAGGGTTATTTTTCCTAAGAGTACCAATCATACTTCCTTCCTGCATTAGGTAAGATGAACGCAGTTTCTTTTGTAACACTTTGTACTTATTTTTAGCATCTGATAGTTTGAATCTATTTAAATGGCTACGGTTGTAATTGAATTGCCGGAGAGCGCACATATACCTGTTGTATAGCTTTGTGCATTCCTCATTGAACCAAGGCTTGTGTTCACGGACGATACCGCGTTTGTTAGTGTGTACTGAGCAGTTGTTACCTATTCATGTTCAAATTCTTTATTCACATTAAGCTTTACAGCTCATCTGTTCATATATAAACAAAAATACATAACCACAGGACAACACAATTCAATAAATAAGAAAACATACATGTCACATGAAACAAATAAACTACACACATATGGAAAATGTCTTAAAAAACTTCTTTTCTTAATTTAACTGCTTTATATAAATATTTTCCAAAATTACATAAAGTTTTAGAATTTTGTACATTATATAATTGCAGTAGCTTAAAAAATGTAGGCTTTTTCCAGTAATAAGGTTTAACGTATTTTGTTCTCAAATGAAACTCGTCTTCCATAACATGTAAACAGTGAACACATAATCTATCATGTCGCTGTGTATGACTATATCTGCCAGTTTCAATTGCTAACATATGAGATGACATTCTAACATATGAGATGACATTCTACATTTTGACACATATTTTCTATAAAGTACTGGAAGTGGTTTCCGTAAATAGAATTGCAGATTGAATGTATCTGTAAAATATTTGTACATAATACATTTTGGCGAAATATCAATTTCACTCCTAATATATTGCATAGCTTGGTCTAGAATTCTTTGTTTGATTACAGATAAACATCCAAGATATAGTACTTGATTAAACCATATATCCCCCAAACCCAAATTAATCAATTCCTTTTTAATGTGGTATACCCAGTTTTGTTCTTTATAATTTTCTACTCTGTCATACAAAAATTCATAACAATTCTTCAATATACAATTAGATGTCAATAACAGCTTACACCAGTATTTAATCATATTATATATCCGCTGGTATCTTAATGGATAACGACCAAGTTCCGCATAAATCATTACATTACATGTAGATTTTTTAACACCCAACAGTTTGTTTTTACAAAATTCCATATGAATACGCTCAATATTAACTCCCTTGTGTGAACCCCATACTTCTGTTGCATAATACAAAATACTACCAATATAACAATCAAACAATGATAGCATAGTTGCTGGATTGAGATACAGAGCTTTAACATTTCGGTTCAATGCAAAAATAGCTTTTCTACCTTGCTCAGACAATATTTTTTTCAGCAATATTAAATTTGTTATTATAATTTAATACAATACCCAGGTATGTAAAGTTATTCACAATTTCAATACAATTATCATCGTAGAACCATTTTTCATTCTCTCTAAGTTTACCTGCATTTCTAAAAACAACAATTTTGTCTTTGCATTATTTACATGTAGATCCCATTTTCTAGAATAATCTAGCAAAGTGTCTAATTGTAACTGCAAATCATCAATTGATTCTGAAAAAATTACAAGATCATCAACTAAGTGACTGACACTCATATGGTAGGTATACAGTTCCCTTGGATAAAACTTACTTCAAAATCATTGATATATAAAGAAAACAAAATCGGTGACAAAACTTCACCTTGCATCAAACCTAACCCATTACAAAAGTAATCCGACTGAAAGCAGTTAATAGTAACAAGATTCAACATTCTGATACATAGAATAAATAACAGATATCACTTTGCCCCTTATACCAATCTTATGTAGTGTGACGGAGACAGCCGTCTTCACATTAACTTTTGACCGGGGTCTGAAACAACTAGAGTAGCACTTTAATGTTCGAAAGCCAGTACATGGAGTAATTAACCCAAGAAGGTTCCCTGTATTAGATAGATGGTATCTGTATTGTTGGTAGTTTTAGAGAATTAGTGTGGCCATTATTTCGCCACTCGTCCATAAATGGCAGGACTGCCAAAGATAGGACCCAGCTGCCAAAAATCCAAATAGAGGATATAAGCTGAGAGTTCGTTCTGTATAGGAACTTGGGGTGGCAAGCACGTATAGAGAGGCGGTGGAAACGCTGTCCGAACTTTATTAGTCCAGTGGACATATGTAACTATATTTTACTGCTCTGTAGTAACTGAAAGGTATTTTGTTGTGGCATTCAAGTATTATAACTATGTGTATTCTTGTTTTGCTTAGTGGGGGGAAGGACAGCTGGTAATCTAAGTCAGACCGACTAAAGTAAACTGTAGCCGTCGCTTACCCAATATATATATAGAGAGGTTATAATATCTATAACTGGTAATCCTAATATCATGACCTGGTAAATTATAGGTCCTCTGAATATTGGATGTAGAGAAGACTGAGGATAATAATTAATTATCTCTATAGGTGGTAATTCTAATATCATGACCGGGTAAATTGTAGGTCCTCTGAATATTGGATGTAGAGAAGACTGAGGATAATAATTAATTATTCTAAGGTTGGGTGATGTTTTAACTGTGAGTGGTAGCTATATCCCTACTTGTCAAGTGATTAAGTTTACGTGTGGTGCTCAGCCTAGAGGTGGTGTGACACCGGGGTTAACAGGCCATGTAAGTGCTGTAACACTTACCTGGCATTATAGAATACATATTTGAAACTAAACTTGTGTTGTTGTCTTTCTAGTGAATTTAACGTTGGTTAATAGTAAATATAAATATATATACGATCTTGTTCCCTGAATACCCCTAGAGCCAGCCACTCGGGTAGAAACCTACCCGATACAGGGAGATCTATTTGTATAGGTTGGGGATATTTGGAAAAATACTGTTACACCCATTGCGGGTTTCTGATTCAGTTACCGGGGAACTAAGTGGTGGGAGCAGTTGCCGGTAACGGCGTTTAGAACCCCCGTGACATGTAGTTTAAACCATAATTTAGACCGATTAATTATATCAAAAGCCTTTTTAAAATCTATAAATGCACAATAAAGACGCTTTTTAGATGACAAAGACTTACTAATAATTAAATGCAGTGCAAAAATAGCATCAACAGTACCAAACTTGGGTTGGAAACCAAACTGAGCATCATTAATAATATCATTGTTTTTCGACCATGACAGAAGACGCTGATTAATAAATGATGTAAACAATTTACCAAGACAACTAATTAAACTAATTCCACAATAATTATTTGGGTCCATTGTGTCACCTTTTTAAAAAATTGGTACAATTACAGCTGTAGACCAACTCCTTGGGAAATTACCCGTTGATAGCACGCAGTTAAATATATTGAGCAATAGTGGTATCAAAAACTCTCTAAATTCAGTAAAGTATTCATTAATAATACCATCACTACCAGGCTTTATTTCTTTTCAGGCTGTGTATTGCAGTTTCTACTTCTTCTGCAGTAATAGTTGTTTCAAACTCATCAAACATAATATTTCCTTCAAAACTATAAATATCATCATAACATTCATCAACATCTAATGACAAACTCTTAAAATGTTCAAAAAAAAGTTTGTAAATCTACACCTTCCATTTTTGTTTTGCGTTTTGAAAATTTAGCATAAAATTGTTTCGGATTAGTTCTTCTTAAAAGGTCAAGCATATCACCTTCTGTACGTAAATAATTTCTTTTTCTTTGTTGTTCTAAACTTTTATAAATCTTTTTATTATTATTAAGAAGCTGGTGAGTTTCCAAGGATTTGTTAATATTAAACGTTTTTAAAGCATTTAAATAATCCAAATAGTGCTCCTTTAATTTATCGACAAACCATGGCTTGTCATCGCTTCGTGGAGGGGGGCGAGGAATGTTGCAATGTTTAATATTTGAAGGGCGTCCTTCACTAGCACGTGATTTTGACTTGACAGGTACCTTGAAAAAAGGTGAAACAATATCATTTAACGTTTGCGCAAATCCTTCAACACTATTATCCATATCTGTTTGTGAAGTGATATTATTTGCAATAAAAGATTTACTTAAAGTTACATTATCTGGTTACCATATTATAACATCATGTACAAATGTGAAATACAAGCTCAAACGCACTTTTAAAAAAGTCGTGTGTGTTCGCTATGAACGGATATCGTCAAACGTATACGCTTGATTCGTCGCCTGTGCCGCCATAGCTCGGCAAAGCACAAACGACAACCTGTTGTCAGTTTCAGTTAACACGTGCGTTTGCCGATTTCAAATTGTAGGGTTCGTCTCAAAAAATTAAAAGAGAAATCTTGCGCTGTAGTTAAAACCGGTTTGATCTTGACAACGTATTATCGACAGTCGTACCTTCCTATTTCAGAATTGATATTTTATAAAGTGTTAGTAGAACTTTCAAAGTTTAGTTTGTATACTAGTAACACATTAATCATGTATATATTTTTTAAATAAAATATACTAAAGTAGACAATGAACGTTTTCACTTCTTAATTTTACGTGTTAAAATCGACAAATTCAAATAAATATTATTTCGTTTGGAAAGGGTAAAGTTGGGGGGGGGGGGGTTGTTTAACGACATCAAAGAAAAAGTATATTGATTTAATAATCATCCGACCCCATACAACCGTAAATAAAATGTGTCGAGTGCGTCGTTAAATAAAACATATCCTATCCTTCCTTCCATCTGCTGTTGGATGTTTAACATTTGGTAATTTTGACATATAATCTTAGGGAGGAATCGGGTGCATGTGCAGGGGGAGGGTATTGGAGATCGAAACCCTTGCTTGCCCAAGCTTAAAAAAAAATGTAAATGTATTTTTTAGGGGGAGCATAACCCCATATAAACTTCGCTTAATACAGTGTATAACCCCAACCCCGCTGAAATCCCTGTACACGCGCCTTGAAAACCCGCTACATTTTTTTTTAGCAAGGGATTGTTTATATGTACCATCCCACAGACAGGATATCACATACCATGGTCTTTTTGTATACCCATCGATGGGGATCGATCCTAGACTGACCGCGCATTTCCAAAAACACCTTTTTAGGTCTAAATAATGAATAAAAATAACATATAGTCTTGAAAAATGTTACGTAAATCGAACACAGTACCCTCTTCCTCTACCCCTAGAGCGTTACGTAATTAGTAACACCCCCTTACATGTAACGCGTATGCCAACAGCTGGTCACTGTCAAAATTTCAAGGCAAACCCCCCACTCACCGACCCCTGAAAAGGCGTTGTTCTATGCCTCTATGGATATAAATATGTTTTGGAGATATGAGACGACCCCTCAATCAAGACAGTTAAATTTGTTCAAAAATTTTGAAATCTCACATGATCTCTTGTTGGGGAATTCTATACTTGTGATTAGCCAATGAAAACCAAGATCGGTACGAGCCCGTCAAAAGTGTTCCACTTTCAAAATCATGGCTTTGTTTTTAACCTGGATAAGCCAGCGTAGTGAAACCAATGCGGAGTGCGGCGTCATATATGCACCAAACGTAATTGGATTTTCTGTTCTATGTGCTTAAATAATAAAAAATATTCCAGGAAATGTAGTTTTAACTCTAATAGCTTCCCTGCATTCATGGAAATACTCTGATTTCCACCGTAAAACTGCACAGACTTGACCTTTGTTCATGTCAGTTTCACTACTAACACGTTGGGTCATGCCGAGTTGTTTAATAATCAACACAACATGCAATGGTGCATGATCCGAAAACTGATTGAAATTACAGACAATCAATTTTGAAAAGTTATCAAACATTTTTTGGAAAACAAAGTAAATAGTCAATAACAGATAAACCACGACTTCCACTGTAAGTGAAATCATTACTATAACCATCTTTATCTCAGCCGTTTACAATAAGCAAACCAATTGTTTTACAAAGATCTAATAGCCATGTTCCATATTCATTACACCCTTTATCTGGATTAACACGTGGTGGTAACTTGGTGTCGTTAATATAAGAAAATAATCTACCAAATTTGTCACAAACAAATTTATGCAAATTATCATTTTCGATAAAATCATTTTTAGTTTGAGTGCGACTATTTAAATCACCCAAAATAAACACATTTCCTTTAGCTGAATATTTTACAATTTGATTTTCTAATTCGTAAAAAATATCGCAATCATACTGTATGTAAAAAGAAGAATTAGATGGCGGTAAGTATACAAGAGCACAAAATAAATCTTCGTTATCAACAGTAACATGTTTATCTATTTTTAACCACACAATGGTATCGTATGATATTTCACTTACCGTAATTACTTTTGTAAATGTATCTCTAATTAAAATGACTGATCCTCCTCCTTGTTTTGATTTTGAATTAAACCTTGGGTTTATTGATTGAAAACCATCGGTTTCTAAAACATAATCATTTTCAATCCAAGAAAATAATATCATAAGTACAAATAAAGTTCCGAAAAGAAGTGTCATTCCATTTACTGTCAAACCCACCATTAATATTCCAGGAAATAAATGTTAAACTGTCACGAACAGCATTTTCCGATAAATCCTATTTTGCCGGCAACTAGCCCGAGTACTCTGACTGTAAGAGAGCTAGACGGACATTTGGACATAAATACGCTCTGTCGGATTTCTTTCTGTACTATGTGTATTAGTGATTAATATGTGGATTTTTTTTTAAATCAATTAACTCGAAAATGATCGATGTAAAAGTATTTAACGTCAAACATAGGATTGTTGTGATATTAGAGCGGAAATCTTTGCCAACTTTTTGGTTGTCGGGAATTGCCAAATAAAACTCACATAGCTTGGTCTCTGACTGTAATGAGAGCGTATTTATGTCCAAATGTCCGTCTAGCTCTCTTACAGTCAGAGTACTCGGGCTAGCCGGCAACATACCAGTGTAGAGTTTCCCATCAATGTACAGTTTGTCTCTCACAAGTGTAGAGTTTCCCATCAATGTACAGTTTGCCTCTCACCAGTGTAGAGTTTCCCATCAATGTACAGTTTGCCTCTCACAAGTGTAGAGTTTCCCATCAATGTACAGTTTGCCTCTCACAAGTGTAGAGTTTCCCATCAATGTACAGTTTGCCTGTCACAAGTGTAGAGTTTCCCATCAATGTACAGTTTGCCTCTCACAAGTGTAGAGTTTCCCATCAATGTACAGTTTGCGGTCCTCCTAGTTTCTTCTCTCGCTTTCTTGAACGCAGGCATCAGCAACTTTCTCTTTTGTTGAACTGCTTTAGGGTCACCAATACCAAACTTGTGTTCTTCAGCTTGAAGCTACTTTTCCTTACTTGCTCCCTCTGTCGAAAACTGCTAAATTTCACCACAACTGGTCGATCCCTACCAGGGCTTACTTTACCAATCCTATGCGCTCTGTCTATCAGTAACGTGTCTGATTTTTCCAACTTGTCTGCACAAAATGTCTCGATCAGTTCATAACAGTTTTCATTTTCACCCTCTTTAATGTTGAAAAAAAGTAGATTGTCACGCACTGAGCGGCTTTGCAAATCGACAATTTCCTCTGTTGACCTGTCTTTGTCTTTCATCACTCCATCCAGTGTTTTCTGAAACCGGGCCAGTTCGGTGTCAATTACCTGAATGTGCTTTTCGTGCACAACGAATTAAGAAACTGCTGACTTTTCTCTACTTCAGCCACCCTAGCACCCAAGTCCCTGACCTCATTTTTAACAGCACTGATAGCGTTTTCAATAATATCCAGTTTCGCTAAACGTTTCGAAATATCTTCTATTTTCACTAGCAAGTCACTTACCCAGGGCGGCGAGTTTACGTATGACACTGGTTGAGCAAATAAATGCTGCTGTTGTTGTTGTTGTTGTTGCTGCTGCTGTTGCACACTCACCGGAGCTGAACACCCATGTTGAACAATCTGTGATGAATACTGCTGAGAATTTGCATTAAAAAAGGTAGGTTTTGCTGTGACGAAGGCTGGGACATCGGGACGAAACTTGTACATGTAGACGGCGTGCTCGATACGGGTAAGTCCGCCATATTAGAACCCGTGGAATCCGTGATGTCCGCTTGACCTCCTTTATTAGATCTCGCCCTTTTCTTCTTTTTTGGTGGTTTAGCACAAATATTCATTGGTAACTACAGCTGTCATTATTACATAAAATCATATCTCAAAAGCAATAGTCCAAAAAAGAAACATACAGAAATCCAAATTTGATCAGACACCATCGAACCACGTCCTCCTGGTTTCGCGCTTACATGTCTCGTCAAATATATCATGTAACACCCCTGTACAAGCACTTAGTTCTTCTTGTTTAGACATAGCATTGTTAAGTGTTGTTTCTTTTTTGTCATCATTCCACTCATATACATATGTTCTGCTTGCCTTTTTACAAGTATACCGGCCTCGGTGGGGTCGTGGCAGGCCATCGGTCTACAGGCTGGTAGGTACTGGGTTCGGATCCCAGTCGAGGCATGGGATTTTTAATCGAGATACCGACTCCAAACCCTGAGTGAGTGCTCCGCAAGGCTCAATGGATAGGTGTAAACCTCTTGCACCGACCAGTGATCCATAACTGGTTCAACAAAGGCCATGGTTTGTGCTATCCTGCCTGTGGGAAGCGCAAATAAAAGATCCCTTGCTGCCTGTCGTAAAAAGAGTAGCCTATGTGGCGACAGCAGGTTTCCTCTAAAAACAGTGTCAGAATGACCATATGTTTGACGTCCAATAGCCGATGATAAGATAAAAAATCAATGTGCTCTAGCGGCGTCGTTAAATAAAACAAACTTTACTTTAATGCTCTGTCACCGCCTGCTTGGGCGAGGACCTTAATGGACCGATTGGTCAACATTGAACAGCAAACATCAAAACTGAATTGTTTACCGGCCATTGAAAATAAATTATCAAATATTGAATGTTCTGTATTTAGACTTACCAATGAACTGAAAACAACAAAAGATAGAGTCGGTACACTAGAGAAGAGTTATCAATTTTTGAGCGACTCGTTTGACACGTCAAAACAAGAACGGTGTAATATTAAGCACGCAGTTACCAGTGTCGAGAAATTCGTTACAAATGAAAAGAATGATGTAAATGCGCGTTTGGAGGTCCTCAGAATTCAAATGGAAAAACTTAGCCGTGATAACTCTGATTTACATGAAACAATATACGACATACAAACGCGGTCCATGAAAAACAATTTGTTGTTCACTGGAATAAGGGAAAGTGAAAAGGAAGATACTGAACATGTTTTGTATGATTTCATTGATAATCAATTGAACTTTGACACATCCCAGCTTTACTTTGATAGAGCGCATAGATTGGGTAAAGTGAGGAAAGACAATGAAGGCATTGTAGTAAACACGAAACCAAGACCCATAGTTGCGCGATTCGAAAGATATCAAGATCGAGAAGCTGTGCGCAGGAAATCGTACATGCTAAAGAGAAAGCCAAATGGAATCATGGAACAGTTTCCCTATGAAATCATCAAGAGACGAAGGCATCTTTTCCCACTGTTTAGGGAGGCTAAACAAAACAATCGGCGGGTTTCTTTTGTTGCGGACAGGTTATTTGTTGGTGGAAAACGCATCTACCCAACGGAAACCCCAGTATTAGCAAATCCAAGCCGACAGACGCGACACGGAAGCTCAACGACATCGCCAGAACAACAGGCAAGCAAACGTAGCTGTTACGATCGCCAAGCCCAAACTTCAACTTTTGAAGCGATTAGTAAATAGGGGTGTGGAGGGTGACCGGAATGCGAATCCGTTAGGTTTCCGTTAATCGTTCCAGTGTGCGAACCTGCTTACCTCAGATTGGTTTTTTTGAATGTATGTGGTTTAAAATCGAAGCTGAATATACCTGAATGTTTAACATTTGTGAACAACTATGACATATTGTGCTTTTGTGAGACCAAAACTACTGATTTAGATCCATAGAAATACCAGGTTACCATTTCATAATGAATAACAGAAAGTGTTATTCATTAAAAACGTTAGGTGGAATTGGTGTATCGGTGAAAAACAAATATGTCGATAATATTGATTTTACTATAGCTAGCCAATTTGAGTATATTTTATGGTTTAAATTGAAATCAAAATTGCTTAGCAGCAATTCGGACATAGTAGTTGGAGCTGTATATATCCCGCCAGAAGGATAATGGTTACAACACGGAAGATACATTTCAAACAATAAACTGTGAAATATCAGAAAAGTTATTATTGACTACTCGTTTACTTCTTGTTGGTGACTTTAATTCCAGAACGAATTTATTGCCTGATTACGTTCATGTTGATAATAATGTTACATGTTTTAGTGAAAGTCACGACGTTTTGTTTAACTGTTTAGATGATATCGATGTTTTAGATTCCTTAAGTACACCAACTAGTAGACACAACCAAGATAGCGGTAAACCTAATAATAATGGTTACAAATTAATTGAAATGTGTAAAATGAATAACCTTTATATCTTAAATAGTAGAGTTGGCGACGATAAATACATAGGAAAAGTCACGTGTAAAGGTGTGAGTACAGTAAACTATGGGATAGCAACGCCTGAAGTTTTTAATATTGTACATAATTTTAAAGTATGTGATTTTGACTGGTTATATTCCGATATTCACTGTGCCATATCTGTGACTATCAACTGTAACTCTCACGACACGACGACACAAGCTGTAAGTCCACGCCAGAGTTCACCGACAAAGCCACGCAGATGGGATAAGACGCTGCAGAATAACTTCACACAGTCTATCAAGCAATCGGACATTGAATCTATACTGACTACACTATCGAAAACTACTCACAGTTCTAAGACTGCTATCGACAGTGCTGTAAACCAGATTAACAAACTATTTGTTAATACCGCCGGTGCTGTTTTCGGTTTCGTAACCCCCAAAAATCACTTCAAGAAACAACGCGTTAAGCGTGTTCACAAGCCATGGTTTCAGAAAGATTGTGTTAATGCAAGAAACGCGTTTCACAGGGCAAAACATAATCACCAACGACAAAACAACGAAGACAGTATACAAGCTTTAAAGTCCGCAAGTAAACAATACAAAAATACGATCAGAAAATACAGCAGTGCACACAAAAAGAAACTAAAAGATGACCTTTCTAAAAGGATTGAAGCTGACCCTAAAAGTATTTTTAAAGTTTTGAAAAGAAAGCAAGATACACCAAATAACAGCCCTTCGATAGAAGAATTTTTCGAACATTTTAAAAACATTAACTATTATATTGATGAACATGACGACAACCTATGTGATGTAAATGACATTGCTGCATCGGTGGATACAAATGAGATTTTAAATATGACTATATCCGATGATGAAATCTTAAAAGCTGTTAAGCATCTTAAAAATAGCAAAGCAGCTGGTCACGATAACCTTATTAACGAACACATCAAAACCACGATTAATATGTTCTTGCCTGTGTATAATATACTGTTTAATTTAATTTTAGAGAGTGAACATTTTCCAGAAGAATGGCTGATTGGTATTATAATAACTATATATAAAAACAACGGAGATGTGGGATGTGTTGATAACTATAGACCTATAACTCTATTATCATGTTTTAGTAAGCTGTTCACTAATGTGCTCAATAATAGAATGACTGATTATCTTGAAAATAGCGATACGCTATCGGAAGCTCAAGCTGGTTTTAGACAAGGTTACTCAACAAATGATCATGTGTTTTTACTTCATTCGATAATTGAACTGCTAAAAAGGAAGAAGGAAAAATTATTTTGTGCTTTTATCGATCTCAAAAAGGCTTTGGACACTATATGGAGGGTAGGGCTTTGGTCTAAACTGTTAAAGTATAATATTGATGGGAAAATGTTTAGAGTCATTCATAGTATGTACAGTGGAATCAAATCATGTATCAGAAAGGAGAGTAAATTGTCGAACTACTTTGCATGTGATATAGGAGTGAGACAAGGAGAATATTTATCACCTCTTTTATTCTCATTGTTTATAAATGACTTGGAAGAGTTCTTAAAGTCGCAACAGTGTAAAGGTGTTACTATTAATGCTTTTGACTTCGACATATATCTACCGGTCTCGGTGGCGTCGTGGCAGGCCATCGGTCTACAAGCTGGTAGGTACTGGGTTCGGACCCCAGTCGAGGCATGGGATTTTTAATCCAGATACCGACTCCAAACCCTGAGTGAGTGCTCCGCAAGGCTCAATGGGTAGGTGTAAACCACTTGCACCGACCAGTGATCCATAACTGGTTCAACAAAGGCCATGGTTTGTGCTATCCTGCCTGTGGGAAGCGAAAATAAAAGATCCCTTGCTGCCTGTCGTAAAAAAGAGTAGCCTATGTGGCGACAGCGGGTTTCCTCTAAAAACAGTGTCAGAATGACCATATGTTTGACGTCCAATAGCTGATGATAAGATTAAAAATCAATGTGCTCTAGTGGCGTCGTTAAATAAAACAAACTTTACTTTTTTTTCGAAATATATCTGGACTTGGGCATAAATATTCTTACTATGTTATATGCAGACGATACAGCCCTACTTGCAAGAAAAGAAGAGGAACTGCAACATATATTAAATGCCTATGACTCTTATTGCAAAACATGGAAATTATCTATAAACATCTCAAAAACCAAGATTATTATATTCGGAGGCACAAAGAAGGACTATACTAACGTATATTATTTAGATAATTTTGCCTTAGAAAATGTAAATGAATACAAGTATTTGGGAATATGGTTCGAAAAAACTAACAAATTTAATCAATGTAAAAATAATTTAGTACAACAGGCTCGAAAAGCCATGTTTTATATCTTGAATGAATGCTATTTGTCAATTGAATATCGACTAAAATTATTTGACGCTATTGTTGTTCCAATATTACTGTATGTGTGTGAAATCTGGGGTTTTGAGAATACTCGGATAATAGAAAATGTACATATACAGTTTTTACGTTATCTAGTACCTTTAAGAAAGAGCACACCTGTATATATGTTGTATGGAGAGTTTGGTAGGAAACCACTGTCGTTAACAATATCTGTACGTATGGTTTCTTATTGGGCTCGTCTTTTAACGGGAAAACCTACCAAACTCTCTCTACAGATCTATCATCTATTATATCATGATAATATGCAATGTGGTATGAACCATAAATGGATAACATATATTAGAGATATTCTTTATAATCTTGGTCTTAATAATATTTGGGATACACAGACCTTTAGATCAGTCTTAAGTTTAAAAAAGTTAGTCAAACAAAGACTTTCAGACCAATTTCAACAACACTGGCAAAGTGAAATCTCAAACTCATCTAAGGGTTTGACCTATAGAATATTTAAAGATAAACTTGAGTTTGAATCTTATTTTAACATTCTGGATAAAACTATGTACACCACCTTCCTTAGATTCCGTATTGCCAATCACTTTTTACCAGTTGAACAAGGAAGGTGGAGGAACATATTATATGAAAATAGAAAATGTATATATTGTACTACAAACGATGTTGGGGATGAGTTTCATTATTTATTTATCTGTGCAAAATTTACAGCGGAAAGGGCTAAATATATTAAAAAGTACTACATAAATCGACCAAATATATATAAATTTAAAAAGCTGTTCAGTTGTAAAAATATTGGCCCCCTTAAGAAATTGTGTAAATATATTGTTATTATCAACAAACAATTCTGCTCCTCCTAAGACTTCTATTGTGTATATATGTTTTATTCAGATATTGTCATCTTGATGTTGTTTATGCTATGTTATTTATGTATTCCTCTGATGCCATCGAACGATGGCCACGAGTATAATACAGTTCTGTTCTGTTCTGTTCTGTATAACGTGCCCCTGATCTTTAAAACATTCAACATTTTCTTCCAGCACTTGGAATAAGTCACAATCATACACTGGATAAAATTCACTTCGATCTGGGGGTAAATATACAAAACAGATATAAGTGTCTACATTGTCAACAAACAGATATTTATCACATCTTATCCAAATTATACTATCATGTTCTATGTTCAAAATTTTAATTTTATCATTTAAATATTCAATATATAGTAATACCAATCCGCCACCTCTACATCTCTTCCTTGGCACTTCTACACTGTTATAGCCTTCAAGGCTTAGTTTGGTATTGATATTTAACCAGCATTCAGATAAAAACACGATATCACTGTTATCAAATAATTTAACAAAGTCTGCGTTCTTGATTTTGTCGGCTGCACCACGTTGAATATTCCATGAACATATTTTTAAAACATCATACTTTGTGGATACACACCCCCCCCCCCCCGCACTGTCCTATTCTGCGCTATCTTTCGATCTGTGTGGAGGGGGGTTGTCCGATGTTGGCGGGCGTTTCGAAGCAGGTCTAGCATTATGTTCCTTGTGCTCACTACGCCTTCTAGAACGTGCACTGTTACTGTTAGGCTTTACTTGTACGACATCCCGGTAAGATCGTGGGTCAGCTTGTGCTCACTACGCCTTCTAGAGCGTGCACTGTTACTGTTAGGCTTTACTTGTACGACATCCCGGTAAGATCGTGGGTCAGCTTGTGCTCACTACGCCTTCTAGAACGTGCACTGTTACTGTTAGGCTTTACTTGTACGACATCCCGGTAAGATCGTGGGTCAGCTTGGGGTGGGCCAGATTCTTCATACAGCTTGCCGTCAACGAAAAGCCTGTCTCGCACCATTCGCGTTTTATGTCCAGCTTGCCTGGCTCTCATAGCAACCAGATACAGTTTTTTTACGACGGTCCTCTATCGTTGAGGGAAACTGCTCGTGAATGCTATATGGCTTGTCTTTTAATCTGTAGGCCCTGTCTCTCACCAAGACTAGATCGTTATTGTACAAGAAGCAGAAAGAAAGAAATGTTTTATTTAACGACGCACTCAACACATTTTATTTACGGTTATATGGCGTCAGACATATCGTTAAGGACCACACAGATTTTGAGAGGAAACCCGCTGTCGCCACTACATGGGCTACTCTTTCCGATTTGCAGCAAGGGATCTTTTATTTGCGCTTCCCATAGGCAGGATAGCACAAACCATGGCCTTTGTTGAACCAGTTATGGATCACTGGTCGGTGCAAGTGGTTTACACCTACCCATTGAGCCTTGCGGAGCACTCACTCAGGGTTTGGAGTCGGTATCTGGATTTAAAACCCATGCCTCGACTGGGATCCGAACTCAGTACCTACCAGCCTGTAGACCGATGACCTAACCACGACGCCACCGAGGCCGGTATGTACAAGAAGCGTGCAACAATAGGTCGTGGGTTACCGTTACGACGCCTTCCAAATCTATGTACATTCCCAAAGTCCACATCGCGGTCAATTTCTAGTTCATCATAGATGAAGTCTCTCAATATTTGTTACGTGTTTTCGTTACTGTTTTCGGCCAAACCAGAGAAAATTAAATTGTATTTCATGGATCTGCATTGTAGATCTGTTATGGCGACTTTAAGTTCTTCGCGATCTTTGCGCAGTGATTCAATGTTTTCTCTTATTGACTTGTTGTCTTTAACAGTAGAGGCGAAGGAACTCCTAACCAGTGCAATGTCATTTTTGTTTTGGTCGCATGATTGTTTAAAGGGACATTCCTGAGTTTGCTGCAATTTTTAAGATGTTATCGACTAACAGAGACTTTTTAACGATTGTAAATATTTGTCAAATATATTTTTCTGCATATTAAACGTGTTTCTGATCGTTCTAATATTTGTACTAGTTTAAATTTAATTTTATTTCCTAAAATATTGTTTTTTCGTACGTACGAAATTATTTGAAGACAAAATCCAGTTTGGGCTTCTTAGAAATATTAAGACGACCAGAAACACATTGAATATACAGACACTGATATTCTAAACAAGAAAATATATTTAATATTTAAGTTTAATCGTAGAAATATTTTATTAGTCGGAAACATCTAACAATGGAGCAAACTCAGGAATGTCCCTTTAACAGTATCGTACAGGTCGCTCATACCTTGAACATTCCTTTCCAGTTCTTTGTTGAAGTTTTCAATCTTTTCCACAACAGCTTCAAGTATGCTAATCTTGGATGTTATTGTCTTTAGAGAAAACTGCACATCATCGATTTTCTTAACATAACTTTCAATATGTGAGAGTCTTGAGTCCATTTTAGTCATCAGTTCTCCAAGGTATTCCATGGAAAACTTACCAACATTGTCACTTTCACCATACATGACCTCGCGCGTTTCGTTAGGAGTTTGGGATATAGTCGGGTTGCCAGATGCCAAAATTTGGGTATCCAAAATTAGGGTATCCTGAATCGGAAACTGCATAATGACACTTTGTAATCATTGAGCATTTTAAAAACACCTCCCCCAGGAGGTTTTTCAGTTAGGCCTATTGCGTCATGCTATAATATCCTATAGGTACCAAGTTATTACAAGACTTCTCACTATTTAGATACATTTTACAAACATTAAAGAATAAAAAAAAATATATAGCAACATGAAAGTAGAGTTTACTAGTAGCCATCTTGGTTTTCAAAATGGCCACCATTGCAAATTTGATTTTTTCAATACTACCACACCCAACCAAAACTAAACTTTGTTTTAAAGTGGTATAAAGGTAGTTAGACATGATTCCATGATCAATAAACGAATATTTGTAATCTGTATATTATATATTCAAACTATTGTAAAATAACAATTGTATTTATTGATTATATGTCCAAGAACCACTTGAAACAGCATCTTTCAAAAGAAATTTTACTAAAAAAACATTATTTCTTATAAACATTTTAGACGTAGCTATATAAAATTATCTGCATCACATGTATGATATATAAGGTGAACTTTCATACATATGTAAATGCAGGCATATTAAAATAGACCAGTAGCTGTCAAATTTCATTGCCTAATATAACGTTTACGCGGTCACATTTTGCACATTAAACACGGTACAGATGAAATAACATATTTATGATAGTGCTTAGAAAGGAAAGTCCTAATCTCATCAATATTTCTTTGTAAAATACGTATACGGTTCCTTGCTTTAAATATCATTTTATGCACATCTTTGTGCTCATTCAGATCTTCTTTCGTTTATAGAAGCTGTAGCGCATGTACTAGTGCATGCTAAAATACTTGCAGTTGAAACCATACTCTGTAGACAAAACACTTTACAGTGATTCATGGTTGAATACACTCACGACTATTGTAACTTCTTTTGGAAACATGTTTTTGAAGAGATACCATATTTAATATGCTAATGGAATATTCGTAATCGTCACATCACACACTTTTAAATATTTATGCTACTTTTATATATCAGTAGATTAATGCACATTTTTGTCAGATTTTATGTGAAAAGGTTTTATTTTGAATGCGAAGTCCTAAAATGATCATCAAATTTTAATTAGCAACCTCCTTCTTTGAAACATAATTTATACTGTAAAATGTGATATGCATTTACGATGTAATTACTGTTCTTCATCAGTGTCATTTTCATCATGCATAGTCTTTAGGAGTATTACAAATGTCCGGTGCCATACATTGTCAGAAAATGGTGCAAGATAACCCTTGACATTAACAGTTATTCCTGAGCAGGCATTTGAGCAAAGCAGTCACATACCATTATTCCATAAGCTTTGGTAGAGCACAAACCAGTACAATCACTGGTTATGTCATTTATAATGTCCCACCCACACTCAGATATATTTACATGCCACGGGTTCTGTTAATCGTCAGCTTTCCACATCATGGTTTTAACTTGCTTGATGCACTCAGTCAATGCAAGATGAATAGGAAGCAGACTTTTGATTTTGGGAACGTTTCTTTTACTTGTCAGTACATACATACATACATACATACATACATCTGTCCAAGTATTTGCAGTATATGACATCAATTGATGTAACACAGACAGCTGCCTCTTTATTAAGGGCTGTATTAGTAATGTTGAAGCACAGCATTGGTCTGAAGGTACATACCGGTATACATGTATAATAACGGTTTGGTAGTTTGCTTTACAAAACGAAACGATGTAACATTTGTTTGAAACACACCATCTTCACAAGTAATAAATTCTAAAAGTCGCTCTGGCTGAGCACATCAAGCTAGCAAATCTACAAGACATACTGTGAAAAGCTGCCAATCACCAGAACTGAATGTGAATATATCCGAAATTACAAACAACACACACAGTCATTGTACTGGTGTGTCTGCAGTGGTCCACCAGAGCTTATGGAAGTAATGGCATGTGCATGTACTGCTAAAAATGACTGCTTCAGGAATAAACTGTTCATGTCAAACAGCAGAGTTACCTTGCAGCATTGTCTGCACATATATGGCATAGGACATGCAACAAGCCTCAAACCATGCATGATGAAAATGACTGATGAAAAACAGTAATGTCATGATACATGAATATCACATTTCACTGTAAATTATATATCAAAGTAGTAGGCAGCAATTTCAAATTAGGTGGTTATTTCAAAGAGACTTAACCATTTAAACGAAACTATTTTCCAAGAATATTTGTTCCAGTAATCCACATAACCAGTATAAAGATTGACAGGGTGTACGTAACATGACAGTGTTCTAGCTAGCATTAAATAGAGGGGCGCTGCGCCCTGCCCCCGTTTTGTGCCGCCCTGCCGTGTTTGTTTACCGCACCGCCCCTGATTATCGCCGCTCTGCCCTAATTCATTGTCAAACAAAAATACAGAATCTTGCTTTCCTCTCAAAGCGTGTACATTGTTGTTACGAGTCTGAATTCCCAACTAAAAAACGTTTGACAATACATTGTTTGGCCACAGTTGTGAAAGCCGACAGCAGTAACGTGATATGTTTTTTTCGTTTCTATTGTTAGTCGATATGACCGCAGAATGCGAAGTAATCCTCACACCGTCACGCACGTAACCACACACCACCTAGCAAACACCTAGTTGAAAGTAGACCATTATGATAAACTTCAATAGAACGTCAAATGCGAAATTTATTTTGATAAGTAAATTTTTGAAAGTAATTGTTGCCTTTGCAAATACCCAGACCAAGATACATATAGTTTTAACTGATGTCAGTAGTCCTTATCAATGACACATTGATTGCATCTTTATAATATGGCACAGAGTAAACTAGCAACACTGGTTATTTGGTCTATGAAGGCATAACTGTGTTTTGTTAAAAGCATGTCTACAAAAGCTATTTAATAAAATCTATCTAGACCGTGACATGCAATAATAGCCGTTTTTAAATGCAGTGAGCAACTTGTTACAGATATATCCTTATGTCAGTTTTTTAAAACTTGTTTGTTCTTTTATTTCTTTATTTCTTTTTATTTATTTCTAATCATTCTCTTTTTTTCATTTCTTGATTTCTTTTAATTATTTCATTTATTTATTTTAAATTACATTTGGGCATGATATTAAATAGTATAAATACTATATATAATAAAAAAAAGAATATGATTTTTTAGGTGATCCAACCTTTTGGAAGACATTTTAATAGTTAAAGTTTGATTTTATTTAATGACACCACTAGAGGATATTGATTTATTAATAATCGGCTATTGGATGTCAAACATTTGGTAATTTTTAAATTTAGTGTTAGAGAAAAGCCCGCTACTTTTTTCCATTAGTTTCATGGTTTATATATACCATCCCACAGACAGGATAGCACATACCACGGCACATTCCAGTCGTGTTGCACTGGCTGGAACGATATTTTTGTAATAGTGTCTATATTTAGTACATTAGTACAATAATATTGCATACGGCGATGAATATACTGTTTCATCAAACATCCAAATTTAAGAATAATAAATTTGGGTTTAGAAATTGATTGTCCCAGTCCGTCCAAAAACCTTTTGTAAATTAAAACCAGCATAGATATTCCTACATATATGATATTTATGAATGTAAAAAATTCGATCATATCCAGCACTTGCCTCCAAAATAAGATTTTCGCGTTAAAAACGCCCTACAATTAAACTAGCGCCCTGCCCCATCAAAATCCTAGCTAGAACACTGCATGATGATTACGAATCTTCCATTAGCATATAAAAGACAAGAACAATATTTCTGCACAGATTCCAAAAGAGGTTACGAAAGTCGCGAGGGTATACAGCCATATGCTAAAAACGTGCAGCTTCGTTAAATGAAAGTGCATGTACCTCTGAATGAGCTCAGGGATGTGCACAGAACGATATTTCAAGCAAGGAACCATAAGTATTTAAAAATATATTTCTCAGATTATTTAGAGAAAAACGTCCCTAGTGTTAACAAAGTTATTTAATCTGTACCGTATTTAAGATGCATAGCGTAACCATGCAATGCAAACGTTCCATAGCCAATGAAATTCGACAGCTACCGGCTTATACCTGCATTTACATATGTAAATAATTTTGCCTGATATATGGTACATGTGATTCAGGTGATTTTATTAATTTAACAATTAATTGTTAAATGTTTAAAACATGTAATTTTACTTTTAAAAGTACTCTTCTATTTCCAGGTTGGTTTTGGACCAGATAACAAAGATATACATTTCTTTTAAAAGTATAGCCTGTTATATATTACAATATTTTTAGTATATGACATATCAAAATTGGTAACATTTTGGGTTCTGGTTTTAAAGTTTATCAAAGAGACTGACCTGTGTTTTCAGATCTAGCAAGACTTCTGTTTGTTCCCATAAGCATACGTGATGGGGGCAGGGAGCAACTGCCCACCTTGTGCTGGGGAAAAATCCCTCAAATTCGGGCAAAAACAATAGAGATATTCGGGCAGAATGATGTATTTCCATCATTTTAACCACGATATTACTTGTAATCTGTTTGGCAGTAATGCTAATATAAATAAACGTTGGTATCCAGATTCGTGAATTTTTATTTAATTCGGGCAAACATCAGCCTGCCCCACTAACAAAATAAACACACATCCTGCTTTTTCAGGTCTTTTAAAACACTATCTTACCCTAAAATGTTTTACATATAAAAAATTATACGAATAAATAAATTTGGAATGACCTTTGGTCGCAATATTATAAAATTTTGTTTGGTCGTTGGAAAAAATTATAAATATTTACCTTCGAAATTATTTTAGACAAAAATCGATATTGAGATACAAAACATTACAAAGTCCAGAAATACATGGATTACAGAGATATTCATATTCTAAGCAAAACACATAAATAAATAAAATTTAATTTTAATAATGCATTAATATTTTATTTGTCGAAAACGTTTTGAAACGGTTACAAACTGAGGATAGTCCAATCCCTTTAATACAAGTACAAAATATTACTCTGGCACAATTGCATGGAAATACTCTTAAAGTATATTACAGACATTAGTTAAAATAAAATCATTGTTTAATTTCAGAAATTATGCCAAAATATCATGTTCTTTGCCAGGTGTAAATTGGATTAAATTGGGATTTTTATTTTTAAATCTGTTATTTTTAACTTTCTTCTGTGAAAATCGTCCACTCAAAATGTTACCATTTTCATATTGACCAATACAGATTACAAATAGTCTTGCTTGTGTAGTGAAAGCATGCCCACCTACCTGTATACAATTTAAAACAATTGTTTTATTTGCTTGGGTGCGGTAATATTGTAAAAACAAATGTTTAAAATGGCGGCCATTTTGAAAACCAAGATGGCCGTCAGCAAAAGCCCCTGAAATGTTGCTATAGTGTTTTGGGTTTGTTGTATTATTCTTTAGTGTTTGTAAAAGGTATCCAAATAGGTATAGGTCTTATAATAATATTGTACAAATAAAACATTATAGCATAACGCAATGGGCCTAACAGAGAAAAAACCCCTGTATTTTTTAACTTGGGGTGGTGCTTTTAAAATGACCGTCAAAAAAATTGCTCAATGATGACAAAGTGTCATCATGCAGTTTCTGAATCAGGAGACCCTAAATGACATAAAACCACCATAAAGCATCGTATGTACCATAGTTCAAGGTATAGCCCTTATTCTGCCCGACTAATACACTTGTGGCCATATTGTTTATTTATATAAACCGTAGTCCAGATATAGCTTACAGCCTCACCTGTATACACGCACGCACTGCTCTTTCCGAATCTAGACTCCACAGCCACCACAGTGTCGTTTGGGAACTGAAATTATAGACGAACGATATTCACATTATTAAAAAAGAAGAAGTTTGTTTTGTTTAACGACACCATTAGAGCACATTGCTTAATTAATCATCGGCTATTGGATGTGATCATGTCAAACATTTGGTAATTATGACTAAAATTCACCAGAGGAAACCCGCTACATTTTTCCTAATGCAGCATGGAATCTTTTATATGCACTTTCCCACAGGCAGGAAAGCACATACCATGGCCTTTGACCATTTGTGGTGTACTGGTTGGAACGAGAAAAAACTCAATCAATTGAATGTATCCACCGAGGTGGTTCGATCCTGCGATCTTTTATATGCATCATCCTACAGACAGGATAGCACATACCATGGCCTTGGGTATACCAGTTATCATGCACTGGCTGAAACGAGAATTAGCCCAATGGGTCCACCGATGGGGATCGATCTTACACCGACTGCGCACCAAACGAGCACTGTAAAAGTGGGCGACGTCCTGACCCTCACATTATTCAGTTATCCAGTATGGCAAACTGACAAAATTATATTATTGGTAATGCACAATGTATTGGAAATATACACCGGCAGGGGGCAGGGGGCAGGGGGCAGGGGCCCTGAATGGGCATCTGACCCATAGTAACGATATTTTAAGTGAAGGGGGGGGGGGTATAACGTTTGGGGGGTGGGGGGTGGGGTGTACACGCCATATTTTTATCTTTCTATAAAGTACAAAAATAAAATAACGTTACAACAACAAACAAACCCCTACATTTTTGTCTGTACCCCTCCCCACCCCGGTTCCACTTTTCAGGGTGGGGTGGTGTAACAAAAGCATGCGATAGACATTGTTTGACGACATAGGCGCCTAGAGAATTTAGCATTTTTCGGGGAGGGGTGTGTCTGAGATTTTTGTGTGAAATGGCATATCTTTCTAACATAGTCTAATGTAATCTTTTATATTGCCCTGTTGCGTTTTTTAGTAAGAGTAACTTATGTGGCAACAGCGGGGTTTCTCTGCCTCGTGTCCTGAAACCAGGGCCGTAGCCTCCGGGGGGGGGGGGGCAGGGCAGTTGCCCCCCCCCATTCCAGAAAATAGCATACACATCTCAGGGTTTAATTTATATATAGTGTTTCATTTGTTTACAAAAAGTAGTGCCCCCCTCCCCCATAGGATTTTCATCAGGGTACGGCTCTGCTTAAACATTCTTTCATCTTCTTCTTTTCTTTTTTTTTTTGGGTAGGGGGGGGGGGAGGTTGATTGATGTGGGTTAAATGCTTGATATATATGTGATTGGTTTCTCTAATTTTTTTTGTCATTTTATACTAACTATAGTGCTTATAATATGCGAAAATCAGTGCACCTTGAAAAGTTCCCGGGCAAATTTTATCCGACCCTCCCCCCCCCCCCCCCCCCCCCCCCCCCAACGCATACACACAGAACTATCTAATACTGTCGGTTGGACTATACCAATTAAAATCCCATAGGCGACCATGTTAACGTTTGTGTTTAAAAACACTATATGCAATATATCAACCAAACTATGACCCATAAATATCAGTACTACAACCCCTACCTCAAAGTATTAACTGCAGAAAATGGTACCTTTCATGGCTCATTTTCGGTATAACCAGATGTTTCTACAACACCCTAGTTTCGCACAAAATTTGAGTACTTTTTTTTTTACAGGTACCCCATACATGTTCCAAGCACAAGGCTACAAGGCTACAAGCACAAGGCTACTTGACTAATTTTTTTTTACAACCGACACACTCACATTTATAACCAATCACAGGACTTGTGGTGTTAACTTCTCTATAAAAAGTTCGGTGCACCTCAAACTTCGACCCAGCCGGAAATTAATTGGTTTAGTGCTACCTATACAGATAACATACATTTTTCAAAAGGTGGCTAATAATGTGTTTTTATGACAACCAGGATCTGGTGTCTTTTGACATAAACTGACAACCTCACTGAAACTGTTATTTTTACAGTGCAACCTAATTTAATGTACACCTCACAAAGCACATGTATTTTGTACAGTTTTGTACAAATGCAATATGTTATATTTGAAAAAAAATAAAAATAAAAATAATAATACTCATGAAGATACATGTATTTACTGTCAGATGTGTGTGTGTGTGTGTGTGTGTGTGTGTGTGTGTGTGTGTGTGTGTGTGTATGTGTGTGCTCAGCTATATATGTAGAGACAGCATGGCTATTCAGAGTACCTCAACTCCTTAAATTTATTCCATTGAAACACATGTACTTGACTGACCCCTAGATTATGAAGACCTCAATAGGCACATCAAAGAAATATCAGTATTAAAAAAAATACAATGTCTGAGGAAGGAAAAACCAACATGACTGCATCTGTATGAAGTAATGACTTAATATCCTGCACATCACTGTTGGAAGAAAATCCTGTATGCTGAGTGTGGGCATCTTCAAGTTACCATGTGCGGGAATTTCAAATCCATCAGCTATGCAGATTTTCAAATTGGACCATCAAAACCATTGGCAGCCACCAATATTCCTGACTATATTTTATGTATACCCTACTGTAGTTGGAGGTTTTAAATATTTGTGATATCTGGAATTATCATGCAGCTTTCACATATTTATTTTTGATTCATTACTAAAAAAACCCTGTTTTTAAATGACATAATTACCCGAACATCTATTTTACTGTATTATTTTCTAATCCAGATCAATACAATATGTATATTGGATGTATTCCTACAATCTGTAATCCAGCTTATTATTTAGCTGTTAACATTGGATAATACAGCATTAACAATAAAATAAATTATCAACTTACACCAAGGTAGATAATCAAATCTGGAAAAATTGGTTCTAAATCTAGTATACACTTAAAATACACTTCATGGGAGCAAACTAAGTGATTATTTAAGAAAAAGATTTGATGTGGAGACCTAAAGATATGATTAACAAGCTTATTATGTATAAATGAGAACAGAAGGCACAATAGTGACCAAAATTTTAATTATGATTCTAGTTTCAACTCGTGCAAACTGATACTAAGTTTGGTTAATATACAAACCTCTAACACATAAAGTTACAATAGCCCAGTGGTAAAGCGTTGCGCTTGCTTGATGCGCGGTGGGTTTGGGATCGATCCCCGTCGGTGGGCCCATTTCTCGTTCTAACCAGTGCACCACGACTGGTACATCAAAGGCCGTGGTATGTGTTATCCTGTCTGTTGGGATGGTGCATATAAAAGATCCCTTGCTATTAATTGAAAAATGTAGCGGGTTTCTTCTCTAAGACTCTATGTCAAAATTACTAAGTGTTTGACATCCAATAGCCGATGATTAATAACTCAATAAATCAACATGCTCAACTAGTGGTGTCGTTAAACAAAACAAACTACTTCTTCTTCTTTAACGTGCACTGGCAAATCTAGATTTGCTGCTTGATCGGCCAGCTGAATGGAGAAAACTTTATATACTCTTCAAAAAAAGTAACGCAAAAATGAAATTTTCCTAATAAATATGGATGTGTGGAAACATTGTGTTCCGAACGCTATGTATGTTGTGTAATGGAGCGTACCAAATGCATTTTCACCAGCAAAGTTGTTCGGAATTTGATGACCTTGAAGACAGGTGTGAAAAAGTTAACAATCGCAAAACCGCACCTGCGGTCAATTCAGCGATTTGAACGGTCGGCATGGTGTGCACGTGCAAGAGGCACAAGAAGCCCTATAAAAGTGCAGGGTTCAGGACTTAGCTGTACTCAGTTTAAAACTGTCAACGTGTCTTTCACAATGCCAAGACTGAATGAAGCACAGAGGAACAACGCCGTCGGACAATTGGAAGCAGGCGAATCCCAATCAGAGGTTGCGAGGCTTTTCAATGTGTACCCTAGCACCATTTCAAGATTATGGATCCGCTACCAGGCGCATGGATCAACACGTGACCTTCGCAGATCCGGTAGACCACGTGTCATCACTCCTGCCCAGGATCGCTACATCCAGTTGCGCCACCTACGCCAAAGGACGACCACGGCTACCTCCACTCAATCTGCAATACCGGGATCTCTGACCAGACTGTCCGGAACCGTCTACGACAGGCAGGATTGCGACCCAGACGTCCTGTTAGAGGCGTGATTTTAACCCAGCAGCATCGACAGCTTCGACTACAATGGTGTCAAGCACACAGGGTATGGCCTCAAAGACGATAGAGACACGTGTGGTTCAGCGACGAATCGCGATTCATGCTCCGCAGACAGGATGGAAGGGCACGTGTCTACCGCCGAAGAGGTGAACGTTTTGCACGTAATTGCATACAGATTTGGTGGAGGAAGTGTGATGATGTGGGCAGCCATCTCTTACAACGCCAGGACAGACTTGGTGCACATCAGGGGGAACTTGACAGCACAGCGCTATGTGGACGAGATCTTGCGCCCGTACGTCGTCCCCAGCATGGCCAACGGCAACACTGTTTTCCAGCAGGACAATGTCCGTCCTCATACAGCGCGCATCACCACAGCCTTCCTAGCAAACAACAACATCAATGTTCTTCCATGGCCCTCCAAATCCCCAGATTTAAACACAATCGAGCATTTGTGGGATGAACTGGATAGACGTTTGCGACGACGACAACCCCAACCTCAGACACTACAACAGCTGGCTGCCGCTTTGGAGGCCGAGTGGGCTACAATTCCGCAGGATGTCATCCGTCATCTGATTGCGTCGATGGGCAGGAGGTGCCAGGCAGTACTTGACTCTCATGGGGGTCACACTCGTTACTGACTGTAAGTGACGTCAAACGGGACCTTGGGAACTTGGATGGCTGTTACAACAGCCTCTGTCAATGTTGTTTATCTGTGTCAAATTGCAAGTTTCTGCCATGTTTCTTTCATGTATTAAACGATTTAGAAACATACAATGAAAATCTGACTTTGCGTTACTTTTTTTGAAGAGTATACATTTTTTGAAGAGTATACATGTCTAGTATATCCTCCAGTCTCATGTTACAGGCTTATTATTGACGTGTCACGAATGTCGTCTCACTGCGAGTTTAAACATATTATTACGGTAGGGTCAGGGGCGTATGCTGGGGGAGAAGGGGTCGATGTGTTACAATGCAGTATTAGGCTATAGCGAAATTAGACAAGAGGGTGGGGTGTATTTTGTTGAAAATGCCCTGAATATGTTTTATTTAATTTTAATTTATTTTCGTGCAACGTTCAAGCACGCTGTCCTTGACACACACTTTGAAAGTTATCCGAACTGTGTGGCCTTATGCCACGAAGCGATTTTAGCGCTAAGATCACCTTAAGAGTATGAGGTAGCTATGCACTAAAGGAAATCTTAGCGCTAAGATCGCATCGTAAAACGGGGCACAAGACAGTGGGTTAATGGTTAGTTGTTAGTGAGAGAGAGAGAGAGAGAGAGAGAGAGAGAGAGAGAGAGAGAGAGAGAGAGAGAGAGAGAGAGAGAGAGAGAGAAAGGGAGAGAGTCGGTGTAGTGGCTTTACATCTACCCACTGAGTCGTTAAAACTCGCTCTGGGTGGGAGCCGGTACCGAGATGCGAACCCTGTACCTACCACTACACCACCGAGGCCTGTTCTTCTCCCCGTCCTTTTTATCCCTTTTTTTGTACAACCACTAAACTAATTTTTGGTTAGGTGCGGTTTATTTACAATATCGTAAAACAAATATTTGTTTTAAAATACAAAAAACAGCCCAACGTCACTTTACGATTGTTATTTAAATTAGTCTGTTGTTAGAGTGAAAAGCCCCGAAGGTTTTCGTATCAGTATTAATTTTACACTAAAACCCGGAACAAAGATGGCTGAACTGATTCCAGGAATCGATTAGCAACAAGGGATCGTTTATATGCACCATCCCACAGACATGGTAGTACATACCACGGCCACCAGTCGTGGTGCACTGGCTGGAACATCTACCCACCGAGTCGTTAAAACTCGCTCTGGGTGGGAGCCGGTACCGAGATGCGAACCCCGTACCTACCACTACACCACCGAGACCTGTCCTTCTCCCCGTCCTTTTTATCCCTTGTTTGTACAACCACTAAACTTATTTTTGGCTAGGTGCGGTTTATTTACAATATCGTAAAAAAAAAAAAAAAAAAAAAAAAAAAAAAATCCCAACGTCACTTTACGATTGTTATTTAAATCGGTCTGTTGTGAGCGTGAAAAGCCCCGGAGGTTTTCGTATCAGTATTTACACTACAACCCGAAACAAAGATGGCTGAACTGATTCCAGGAATAGTGTGACAAAGAAGATCCGGGAAGCCGTGACGCGATGCAAGATAGATCTATCTGTACAAGATAATGCAAGTAATTTTCATGTGTCAAACAAGATATCCGTAGACATGTACTTTTAATAGTATTAAACGTGTTTTGTGTGAAACAACTTTACCTTTTTACCTTTATATGGATTAATTTATTTTGACAAAAGATGACGCAATTAAAAACAGAAACATGTCGCTTCGGTATGTGAAAAAGGACACCTCAGCACATTTTAAACTAAACTTTGTTTTGTTTAATGACATCACTAGAGCACATTGATTTATTGACATCAGCTATTGGATATCAAACATTTGGTAATTTTGGCACAGTCTCAAAGAGGAAACACGCTACATTTTAATCCGTTAATAGCAAGGGATATTTTATATGTACCATCGCACAGACAGGTAGCACATACCACGGCCTTTGGTATACAAATCGTGGTGCACTGGCTGGGAGAGAGAGAGAGAGAGAGAGAGAGAGAGAGAGAGAGAGAGAGAGAGAGAGAGAGAGAGAGAGAGAGATAGATAACCCCCAAACCCAGATAATACCACCGAAGTCGATCGATCCTACGGCCCACAGCTCGACTAGAACTGTATCCTGGTTGAATGTGAGGAGCATCAATTCCCAGGGCTAGAGTACACGAGAGCTCTATTCAGGCGTCTGTTTTACATAGTCCAACATTCACAATGAAACATGTCAGGGACCAAATGATGTTAAAATACTTTTTACGGGCTATACTGCATACAACTATACAACCAGAAAACCAACTCTTCCTCCTAAGCCGAGAAATCTGCCAATCGAGAGAATTTGTTTTGTTTAACGACACCACTAGAGCACATTGATTAATTAATCATCGGCTATTGGATGTCAGACATTTGGTAGTTCTGTCTCGTAGTCATCAGCAGACTACAGCGAAAAACCCCAAAAAACCATTTTTGATATTGCGACTTTCTGAAAGTCACACCTAGTCTGGTCGACACAACAGTACCCGTTAGTAGCTCTGAAGAGCACATCAACGCTCAGGATCCCTAGCTCATCGCACGGGTAGCAGCCGATTTGGGAACCCCTGCCCAAGAAATCAGTTTCAGTGTGTTTCGAATCGTCGTCCTTCATGAAATAGTTTGCAATGTAAACAACAAAGAGAACTATAAACACAACATTCAAGATCGGTGAAATAATAAGGACAAATTTATAAATTATCGGGATCTGCGCAGACGAATTTCTCGTTTCGCCTTCGTCTCTCCCTTTCGTCTTCATCGGTACCCGCTCTGCGTTCGTGCTGTTCTGTAGTTCGTCCTTGTAGTCTTTAGTTTCCATCTTCTTGTTGTTATTGTCTTCGTCTTCTGTTCGAAATGTCACCCAATGTCCTAAACACTTCTCAATTTTCGTGGTCACTCGGTTGAAATGAGAGTCGTGTCTTGCGCTCAGTATTATCATATGAACTCCCACACACCGGGTATTTCCCGTGAAATGTTGTTCTGCCATTGGCTAAGACCAGTGATGTCATTTGACCCAGAAGAATTGCTCGGGTCATTGAGGAAGACTACAGAAAAACGTAAAAAATCCCGAGCCCTGTCACAGTACAAACACACGGAAGGAAGGAAAAGTTTTATTTAACGACGCACTCAGCACATTTTATTTACGGTTATATGGTGTCGAACATATGGTTAAGGACCACACAGATATATAGAGGAAACCCGCTATCGCCACTTCATGGGCTACTCGTTTCGATTAGCAGCAAGGGATCTTTTATATGCACCATCCCACAGACAGGATAGTACATACCACGCGGGGGGGGGGGGGGGGGGGGGCGCAGGAGGGCTGCTATCCCCCTTACCTTGTCAGTGCTGTGCTGGAGTAAATTCTCGAATTCGGGCAAAAACGAAGGATATCTTCAGGGGAAATGTGCTGGCGTGAAAACTATTCACCATAATTCCACTGACAATATTAGCTGTTATCGATGTAAAAATGCGTAGTAATTCGTTTGCAACCCTATACAGTCGTTTGGTAGTAATATGAATGAATTCTGGTATTTTGGTTTAATTCGGGCAATTCTGGCAAAAATCGGCCTGACCCCCCCCCCCCCCCCCCCCATCCCTACAAAAATGGGAGCCCGTATGCCTATAGTTTTCAAAAAACGTATACAATATATGCATGATGCCGTGGGAAATACAATGTTTTCTGCCAATATCATGAATAATAAAAAAAATTTTTTTTAAATCTATCAGTGTATTATTTTTATGTTATAGGACTTTGTATTTAAAATATTAACTGGACTAGTTTGATTCCTTTGAGAACGCAACTGGTTCATCAAAGGGCGTTGTATGTGCTGTCCTGTCTGTGGGAAAGTGCATATAAAAGATCCCTTGCAGCTTATCGGAAAGAATAGCCGATGTGGCAGCAGTAGGTTTCCTCTAAAGAAATAAAAAAAGTAGTTTGTTTTATTTAACGACGCCGCTAGAGCACATTGATTTCTTATCATCGGCTATTGGACGTCAAACATATGGTCATTCTGACACTGTTTTTAGAGGAAACCCGCTGTCGCCACATATGCTACTCTTTTTACGACAGGCAGCAAGGGATCTTTTATTTGCGCTTCCCACAGGCAGGATAACACAAACCATGGCCTTTGTTGAACCAGTTATGGATCACTGGTCGGTGCAAGTGGTTTACACCTACCTACAGGGTTTGGAGTCGGTATCTCGATTAAAAATCCCATGCCTCGACTGGGATCCGAACCCAGTACCTACCAGCCTGTAGACCGATGGCCTGCCACGACGCCACCGAGGCCGGTCTCTAAAGAAATATGTCAGAATGGCCATATGTTTGACGTCCAATAGCTGATGATAAGATAAAAATCAATGTGCTTTGGAGGAAAGAAATGTTTTATTTAACGACGCACTCAACACCTTTTATTTACGGTTATATGGCGTCAGAAATATGGTTAAGGACCACACAGATATTGAGAGAGGAAACCCGCTGTCACTACTTCATGGGCTACTCTTTTCGATTAGCAGCAAGGGATCTTTTATATGCACCATCCCACAGAAAGGGTAGTACATACCACGGCCTTTGTTACACCAGTCGTGGTACACTGGCTGGAACGAGAAATAGCCCAATGGGGCCACCGACGGGGATGGATCCCACACCGACCGCGAATCAAACGAGCGTTTTACCACTGGGCTATGTTCCACCCCCTTGTCATTGCTGTGCTGGAGCAAGTTCTCGAATTCGGGAAAAAACGAAGGATATCTTCAGGGGAAATGAACTGGCGTAAAAACTATTCACCATAATTCTACTGATAATATTAGCTGTAATCATGTAAAAATGTGTAGTAATTCGTTTGAAACCCAATACAGCCGTTTGGTAGTAATATGAATAAATTCTGGTATTTTGGTTTAATTCCGGCAATTCCGGCAAAAATCAGCCTGACCCCCCCCCCCCCCCCCCCCCTCCCCTACAAAAATGGGAGCCCGTATGCCTATAGTTTTCAAAGGACGTATATGCATAATGCCACGGGAAATACAGTGTTTTCAGTCATTATCACGAATAATAAAAACCCCACCAAAAATCTATCATTTTGCAATGTATTATTTTTATGTTGGAAGACTTTGTATTTAAAATATTAACTGGATTAGTCTGATTTCTTTGAGAACGCAACTGGTTCATCAAAGGCCGTTGTATGTGCTGTCCTGTCTGTGGGAAAGTGCATATAAAAGACCCCTTGCTGCTTATCGGAAAGAGTAGCCTATGTGGCGGTAGCGGGTTTCCTCTAAAGAAATATGTCAGAATGACCATATATTTGACGTTCAATAGCCCATGATAAGATAAAAATCAATGTGCTCTAGAGGTGTCGTTAAATAAAACAAACTTTACATTTGAGAACGCGTTTTCCCTTAATTCTAGGAGGTGGGGGCATGTTCGCTTGAAATGTTTTGAAAACTATATGCCCTGACAAGCAATTTTTTGCTTCTATGAGTAAATTGCACCAAGACAAATGCGTTTCGATTCATTTTTGACGATATATAATTTCTGAATACAACTACGTGTATATGCGGAATGCGGAACACCACAGTCATGTAACAAATTGCTGGATTACATGAAATAATTACTTTCATTTCATTTTCATTTCAAGTTATTTTCGTGCTTATGTTCAATTAAGGTTCAAGCACGGTATACTGGGCACATACCTCGGCTATCTGGGCTGTCTTGTCCAGGTCAGGTCGTTAGTTGTCAGTTGTTAGTGGTTAGTGAGAGAGAAGAGGGTGTAGTGGCCTTGCATCTACCCACTGAGTCATTAAAACTCGGTCTGGGTGGGAGCCGGTACCGGGCTGAGAACCTAGTACCTACCAGCCCTATGTCCGATGGCTTAACCACGAGACCACCGAGGCCTGTCTATTATTTACAATGATACACCTAATAAATTATTCGCTACATGCGCAAATATCATGGCTGATAATAAAAACTTTATCATCATTTTGCAATGTATTATGTAAGATTTTGTGTTTAAAAATTGAACTGATCCGACTGCCTTGGTAGCGCGTTTACGTCAATTCTATTTGGGGCGGGGCGTAGCCCAGTGGTCTGGGATCGATCCCAGTCGGTGAGCCCGTTGTGCTATTTCTCGATCCAGCCAGTGCACCACGACTGGTATATCAAAAGCCGTGGTATGTGTTATCCTGTCTGTGGGAATGAATGAATGAATGAATGAATGAATGTTTAACGACACCCCAGCACGAAAAATACATCGGCTATTGGGTGTCAAACTATGGTAAATGCAAATAAATAAAGTGATGATCAACATCAATATTAAAATTCAAGGTTTAAACAAAAACAGTGTAAAGAACTGTGCAAAAAGGCAAATACAAATATCACAGAATTTTACGGACACCGAATTTTACTCTAAACTTCAATTTGTGCTGTATTGGCCATTCTCAAAGAGAATGTTACACCCCTGCACCACGGTGAAGTTACAGCACACGCAGGGGCCTGTCTGTGGGATGCTGCTAATCGAAAAGAGTAGGCCATGAAGTGGCGACGGTGGGTTTCCTCTCTCAATATCCTTAACCATATGTCTGACGCCATATAACCGTAAAATAAAAAAATGTGTTGAGTGCGTCGTTAAAAAACCATTTTCTTCAATTCAATCTAAGGTTCATGTGTATGCTTTCGCGAACCCCCCCCCCCAAAAAAACACACACAAAAACAAACAACAACAACAAAACCCCCAACAAAACAACCCAAAACAAAACAAAAACAACAACACAAAAAAACAAAAGAAACAACCCCCACCAAAAACAAACCACAAACTACAAACAAACTTGGTGTCCTGAAATGAAATTTCCTGCATTCTATAAGTAAAATTCATCATGACATATGCGAGTAAATGCCAATAATACAAATATATTTTAATTCAGAATTATTGGGGCGGGGGAGAATGGGGTGGGGGCTAAAGCATAACAGTCTCAGCTCCCCTCTACTCCACCTTCGTAAAAAAAAAAGGTCCTATTTCAAACCGATGTTCTATGTAGAATATGACTCTAGGCTAGCAAACATGCCTCCCCCCCTCCCACCCAACTTCCAATGAAAATTATTAAAGAGTTTGGTCTCTTGTGCTATCAAACACACACACACACACACACACACACACACACACACACACACACACACACATAGAGAGACAGACAGACAGACAGACACACAGATCCGTTGATTGTCTTCACATATAACACGAGCCAGTGCACCACGACTGGTATATCAAAGGCCATGGTATGTACTACCCTGTCTGTGGGATGGTGCATATAAAAGATCCCTTGCTGCTAATCAAAAAGAGTAGCCCATGAAGTGGCAACATCGGGTTTCCTCCCTCAATATCTGTGTGATCCTTAACCATATGTCTGACGCCATATAACCGTAAAATAAAAAAATGTGTTGAGTGCGTCGTTAAATAAAACATTTCTTTCTTTCACATATAAAACGAGACAAAATGTATGCGGAAGTCTGTCGCTTAACTGTAACTGTTATTTGTTGAGTTTCGGTTTCTTTGGTTGAATCATATAAGTTCTCGAGGAATCTCGGATTCGATGATCATTTGGTTGAAGCGTCGGATTGAAGATTGTTACATGCTAAGTTTGTGTCTTTGTTCTGGTACCACACTGAGTGTCACAGGTTCAATACGTGTGGGTGTACATGGATTTCGTTCATATTCATGACGTCTATGCAAAAGGCATTGGCCTGAATGCATGCATTCATGCACGCACGCACACACAAACACACACACACGCGCACGTATACACACAAACACATACACACACATGCAAAATATACACATTACATCCATAAATATACATACACTCACACGTACACTCACAATCACACACACACACACACACACACACACAAACACAAACACAACACACACACACACACACACACACACACACACACACACACACATTTACACTCAAATTTTCATATTCAAATTCTCTTAGGCAATATATATTCAGATGTTAAATTTACCCAAACAAATCTCTTTTTTTATTTCATTACCGAAACGAGGGGGAAAATTCAGTTTTGTGAAAAGGATTCATAAAGATACGGATTCTCGGAAAATCCGAATTGATGGTCTAGTTAATTTTATTATCTCGTCGTGATCGTAAGTGATATGACGAAGGAAATGAGTTTCTTAGAAAGAGATTTAAAAATAGTTACTATAACAACAGGAGTTCAGGAGCGAGGCTTTAGAGAAGTGCGGTTTCATATCACAGGTAAAAAAAAGAAGAAAAAAAGTTGTATGTCAGTGGTAATTTTGACATATAGTCTTAGAAGAAAACCCGCTACATTTGTTTCATTAGTAACAAGGTTTTTTTTATAGGCACTATCCCATAGACAGGACAGCACATACCACGGCCTTTGATATACCAGTCGTGGTGCACTGGCTGGAGCAAGAAATAACCCAATGGGCCCACCGACGGGGATCGATCCCAGACAGCAACAACAACAAAAAAGACCCCCTCTAAACTACAACACCCCCCTCCCCCAACACCTCCAACAAAAACAAAACGAAAAAAGCTCCAAACGAACAACAAAAAAACACATCCTCCATAAGCGAAAAAGCTTAAAACAACCCCAACAACACCAATAGCAACACACACAAACCCCCACAAAAAAACAAAACAAAAAAGAAACAAAACCCTCCAAAACATTACAACCCAAGACGCGTATGCAGAGGGAGGGGTTTTCACCAACACAACACCCCAAAAAGAAAAGAAATTACAACATAACACCTCACCATCACCCTCACGCGCACCCCCATAAAACACCCAAACAAACAAAACCTCTCCACTACCTCCCCACATCCCCAAGGCAATCCCCTTTGAAAACAGGGAATGACCCTGGAGTTGTGTAACATTATGATCCAAGTCGAGGTCACCCTTCAAACTAAACTCGTACGTATATTATTTACACGAGTTTCGGTTTCAATGGTTGAATTCCGTCATTTGTTTTGTTGGGGGGGGGGGGGGGGGGGGGATGGGGTATAGAAGGGGAAGGGGGATGAGTAGTACATAACTTAGAAGTGTGATGGGTCGTAGGATCGACCCCTCCTCACCCCCCCCCCCCCACCCGATAGTAGTATTTGTTCCAACCAGTACCCCGCGAAAGGTCATGTTGTTTGTTGTCCTGTTTTTGTTGGCAAGTGTACAGTTCTATAAAATATTTCTTGCTGCTAATCGGAACAAGCAGTTTAAGTGCGAGTAGTATTACAAAAGGAGATTTAACCCATGCAATTTAATTGTAGTTTAAAAAGAAACATTTTTTAATGTATACATAGATTTTTATCTCCAAAAAAAAAAAAAATGAAATGCGAATTGGTATGGGTTTAAAACTTAAAATACTGTAATTTAAAAAAACAAACAAAGTAAAAACATTATACTTTTTTTTTTATATACACAAATTTTAGCTTTATTCGTTATAGAGTTACATACCAAAAGAAAGAAAGAAAGTTTTATTTAACGACGCACTCAACACATTTTTATTTACGGTTATATGGCGTCAGACATATGGTTAAGGACCACACAGAGTTTGAGAGGAAACCCGCTGTCGCCACTACATGGGCTACTCTTTCCGATTAGCAGCAAGTAATCTTTTATTTGCGCTTCCCACAAGCAGGATAGCACAAACCATGGCCTTTGTTGAACCAGTTATGGATCACTGGTCGGTGCAAGTGGTTTACACCTACTCACTGAGCCTTGCGGAGCACCCACTCCGGGTTTGGAGTCGGTATCTGCATTAAAAATCCCATGCCTCGACTGGGATCCGAACCCAGTACCTACCAGCCTGTAGACCGTTGGCCTAACCACGACGCCACCGAGGCCGGTAGTTACATACCAATTCATCCGTTTCTTTTTGACGTATACTATGTTCAGCTTTAATATCAGAACTATAATTCTATTCAGTTTTAGCTAACGCTAACTGCATCTGTTTACCAAGTTAAAGTTTAATTTTTTTAACGACACCACTAGAGCACATTGATTTATTTATCATCAGCTATTGGATGTGAAACATATTGTCATTTTGACACAGTTATAGATAAAAAAAAAAAACCCCGTCATCTGTTTACAACGTTTGAAGACTGCATCAGACTTGTGGAAATAAATTAAATCCACATCTCACATATTTAAGACATCTTTAGAAGAAGAAAATGTTATTCGATATTTTATTTTAAATATTAAGTAAACAGAAGCATTAGAACATAATTTTTATGTATGCTTTCAAAATTAATTTCTAAACCTGAATAACATAGACTAATATCCACATTGTCTCCTTCTTTGTAAATAAGTATACAACCCCCCCCCTAAAACCCCAACACCCCCCCCCTCTAAAAAAACAAAACAAAAAACAGGGGGGAAAAGTAGATACATTTGGTTTGTGATTTTTCTTTTCTTTCTTTTCTTTCCCATTAAGTACATTTTATCTTTTAATATTTTTAAATTTCCATAAATTCAAATTTTACGCCCCCATACTCTCTCCCTCTCTCACTCCCCGACCGCTTTCTCCGTCAATACTGCTAAATGTTGAACGAAAACGAAACGTATGATTCAGATCATAGGAAACAAGAGTTTAACCGATTCAACGAAAACAAGAATTTTACGACATCTCTTGCATCGCACAGAAACAAACAAACAAACAAACAAAAAACCCGCACGTCATACAGTATGAGACAACCAAATGTATCATCTTTTTCTTCTTCAGAAAACGAAAATTTTAAATACTCGACTTGATTTACACATTCATAAGAGATCCCTTGCTGCATTAGAAAACAATGTTTAATGAGTAATTAATCAATGTGTTCTAGTGGTGTCGTTAAACAAAACAAACTTAAAAACAAAATAATACTGCACATAGGCGGGGGGCACTGGTGCTAAAGCGTTCACTTGATGCGCGGTCGGTCTAGTATCGACCCCCCGTCGTTGGGCCCATTGAGCTAAAGCGTTCACTTGATGCGCGGTCGGTCTAGTATCGATCCCCGTCGTTGGGCCCATTGAGCTATTTCTAGCTTCAGCCAGAGCACCACGACTGATATATCAAAGGCCGTGGTATGTGCTATCCTGTCTGCGGGATAGTGCATATAATGCAACGTGTTTGATCTTTAAAGACTATTCGTAAAAATTACCGAATGTTTGACACCCAATAGCCGATGATTGATAAATCAATGTGCTCTAGTGGTGTCGTTAAACAAAACAAACTGTTATTTGGTATGTTTAAAAAAACCCACTAGAACATATTTTTTTATGTGTGCTTTCAAAACTCAATTCTAAACATAAAAATTACAAGCTAACATCAGTATCGACTTTTGCTTGTACATAATTCAGCTAATTAGAAAGTTAAACATATATATCATTTGTAATTTCTCTTTTCTTTTCCATTAAGTACATGTTTTCTTTCAAGATTTTAAAACTTCCATAAACACAAATTTATACGCCCCCTCAGCCACCCTCCAGCCCCCTTCTCCGTCACTACTGATAAATGTTGAACGAAAACGAAACATGATTCACAGCATAGGAAGCAGGAGTTTACCCGATTCAACGAAAACAAGAATTTCACGACATCTCTTGCATCGCACAGAAAAAGCCCCCGCACGTCACACAATGGGAGAGAAAACCAAATGTATCATCTTTCTTCAGAAAATGAAAATTTTACCATCTAGTCGATCAATACCAGACTTCATCTGCACAGACGGGGGATGTAGCCAGTGATAGAGCGCTCACTAGTTATTAGTTCCCGTTGTGGTCATTTGGTTTAACCAGTCTAGCGGACGTTTATCTGCTCGGTCTGATATTCCTCAGGACTAATGTGTTGTGGATAGATGGACAAATCGCCCTCTGTGGATTCGGTTTTCCCCGCGTCCCACACGGTGACCAACGACTGGCACCTTAAAGGTCTTGGTGTGTACTGTTCTGTCTATTGGAAAACATCTGTAGAACTCCCTTGTTGCTTTATCCTCTCTTCTTTTTTCCTCTTTCTCTCTACCCTCCTCTCTCTCCTCTCTCCCTCGTCTCTTTTTACTCTCTCTCTCTCTCTCTCTCTCTCTCTCTCTCTCTCTCTCTCTCTCTCTCTCTCTCTCTCTCTTCTCCTCTCTCTACCCACTCTCTCTCTTTCTCTATCTCTCTTTCTGTCTGTCTCTCTGTCTCTCTCTGTCTCTCTTTCTCTATCCTTCCTTCTGTTTCTTTATATGTATCTTTCTCTCTATTCTTTGTGTTTTCCTTTCTGTCTGTGTATCTATGTGGCTGTCTATATATATATAAATATATATGTTTGTCTCTATCATTCTCTCTGTCGTTCTCTCTCTCTCTCTCTCTCTCTCTCTCTCTCTCTCTCTCTCTCTCTCTCTCTCTCTCTCTCTCTTCCCCCCTCTATCTCTCTCCCTCTCGCTCTCTCTCTATACATATAGACCTCGATAATCCGGGCAGTATGGTTTTTGCCAATAGTGTCCGGTTTAACGAATTTCCGTACTACTGAATCATATCTGAAGACTTATTTCCCTGGAATGGCAAACCAATAAAAAAACAAAAACAAAAAACAAATGCAGATTTGTATAAATATTTGTATAATTTTATTTGTACCAACATTTTTCTTTCAATTTAAAAGGCTGTACTTTTGAGACACATAGACACACAGACAGGGATTAGTGTAAAAGTAATATACAGTTACGTTTTTCCAGTGGCAATTGGTCTTAATTTTAGTAAAGTGTGAGACCTAACCTTTGGCACATACTATTGGTCTATTGACGTTTATTGGCCATGGGACCGGCCTCGGTGGCGTCGTGGTTAGGCCATCGGTCTACAGGCTGGTAGGTACTGGGTTCGGATCCCAGTCGAGGCATGGGATTTTTAATCCAGATACCGTCTCCAAACCCTGAGTGAGTGCTCCGCAAGGCTCAGTGGGTAGGTGTAAACAACTTGCACCGACCAGTGATCCATAACTGGTTCAACAAAGGCCATGGTTTGTGCTATCCTGCCTGTGGGAAGCGCAAATAAAAGATCCCTTGCTGCTAATCGGAAATAGTAGCCCGTGTAGTGGCGACAGCGGGTTTCCTCTCAATATCTGTGTGGTCCTTAACCATATGTCTGACGCCATATAACCGTAAATAAAATATGTTGAGTGCGTCGTTAAATAAAACATTTCTTTCGTCCGTAAATGGACACAACTACATTTGGATTCAACATATCAAACAATTATTTAACAACCTAGGTATGACTGATATATGGTTGTCTCGAAGATTTTCAACAAAAACCCCCACAACTTCTTGAATATATCAAATTGAGACAGCATGACCAGTACCTTCAAACGTGGAACAATAACACTGCATCATCGTCTAGAGGAAAAAATTATACAATTTTTAAAAATCAGCTAATTTTTGAAAAATACCTCTATGGATCATTATTCTTAAATTCAGAACATCAAATCATTATCTCCTGATTGAAATAGGACGGTGGAATAATACACCAGTAGAAAATAGGTTATGCACACTTTGTGATTCTAACAATATTGGTGATGAATATCATTTATCCACTCACTTGTGCCTTCTTTACTAAGTCTCGAAAAACACTCATAAAACAATATTATTATGTGAACCCCAGTACCCTAAAATTTAAAGACTTAAAGATTAGTAATAAAATAGGTGTCCTAAGAAAAGTCAGCAAATTAATTAAAGAAATTAATGATAAATTTAAAAGACCATAGCTATTTGTATCAACATATACCATATCATTCGAGTTAAATATGCTTTATTATTATATCACAGATATCCCTATTTTAGTAAATCGAAATATACTAGTACATGTATAGCAAATTATATAATGAACTTCAATTATTCTACTATACCTAATATTATTGACTTATTGTATATATACTGAACAAAATAAGAAACTTCCGCTAACTTTGCTTGAACATAACTTGATGAAAACAAACCGGGGGAATAATTGTTGTATATGCGTTTAAAGAGTGTTCCATGATGCATCGTTTGGTGCAAAAATCATGGCCATAGGTTAAGAGAAACTGGGAGAAATTCTGACCAAGTGTGGTAGGGGTTAAAAATAAAAACACCCACTTAATAACTGGTATGACCACCTCTTGAATTGACCACTGCAGTGCATCGCAGGCGCATAGAATTGACTAAAGTGTTGATTTCTGCCTGTGGAATATTGTTCCATTCCTAAATGAGCGCTTGACGAACTTCGTTGACGTTAGCGGGTGGGTTGGGACGACGCCTCAATCGTCTGCCCAGACTATCCCAGGCATGCTCGATGGGGTTGAGATCAGGACTTTTAGTGGGCCAGTCATCAATGAAATCAATG
>NC_054699.1:17016307-17109266 GCF_016097555.1 Gigantopelta aegis | reverse complement strand
CTACATTAGAAGATGTTACAACAAGCCTACATTAGAAGATGTTACAACAAGCCTACATTAGAAGATGTTACAACAAGCCTACATTAGAAGATGTTACAACAAGCCTACATTAGAAGATGTTACAACAAGCCTACATTAGAAGATCTTACAACAAGCCTACATTAGAAGATTAGAAGATTTACAACAAGCCTACATTAGAAGATGTTACAACAAGCCTACATTAGAAGATGTTACAACAAGCCTACTTAGAAGATGTTACAACAAGCCTACATTAGAAGATGTTACAACAACAAGCCTACATTAGAAGATTAGAAGATGTTACAACAAGCCTACATTAGAAGATGTTACAACAAGCCTACATTAGAAGATGTTACAACAAGCCTACATTAGAAGATCTTACAACAAGCCTACGTTAGAAGATGTTACAACAAGCCTACATTAGAAGATGTTACAACAAGCCTACATTAGAAGATGTTACAACAAGCCTACATTAGAAGATGTTACAACAAGCCTACATTAGAAGATGTTACAACAAGCCTACATTAGAAGATGTTACAACAAGCCTACATTAGAAGATGTTACAACAAGCCTACATTAGAAGATGTTACAACAAGCCTACATTAGAAGATGTTACAACAAGCCTACATTAGAAGATGTTACAACAAGCCTACATTAGAAGATCTTACAACAAGCCTACATTAGAAGATGTTACAACAAGCCTACATTAGAAGATGTTACAACAAGCCTACATTAGAAGATGTTACAACAAGCCTACATTAGAAGATGTTACAACAAGCCTACATTAGAAGATGTTACAACAAGCCTACATTAGAAGATGTTACAACAAGCCTACATTAGAAGATGTTACAACAAGCCTACATTAGAAGATGTTACAACAAGCCTACATTAGAAGATGTTACAACAAGCCTACATTAGAAGATGTTACAACAAGCCTACATTAGAAGATGTTACAACAAGCCTACATTAGAAGATGTTACAACAAGCCTACATTAGAAGATGTTACAACAAGCCTACATTAGAAGATGTTACAACAAGCCTACGTTAGAAGATGTTACAACAAGCCTACATTAGAAGATGTTACAACAAGCCTACATTAGAAGATGTTACAACAAGCCTACATTAGAAGATGTTACAACAAGCCTACATTAGAAGATGTTACAACAAGCCTACATTAGAAGATGTTACAACAAGCCTACATTAGAAGATGTTACAACAAGCCTACATTAGAAGATGTTACAACAAGCCTACATTAGAAGATGTTACAACAAGCCTACATTAGAAGATCTTACAACAAGCCTACGTTAGAAGATTGTACATTGCATCATACGGTTTTTAGAACATTCTCCAAGATGCATAATTCTTCTAGAATGACACTTTCCTGAATATTCCAGAATATTTCATTTTTAAAATAATTCATGTTCTTGAAACAAATCTAATAAATAAGTTAAATATGTCAACTAAAAAATTAAAATAATCATTATACACTATTACTACATAGTAGCACATTTCCATGTGCATGCAGGTAAAGCAAGTTAAAGGGACATTCCTGAGTTTGCTGCATTGTAAGATGTTTCCGGTTAATAAAATATTTCAACGATTAAACTTACATATTAAATATATTTTTTTAAATTTCGAATATCAGTATCTATATAGTCAATGTGTTTAGAATATCAGTGTCTGTATATTCAATGTGTTTCTGGTCGTCTTAATATTTGTAAGAAGCCCAAACTGGATTTTGTCTTCAAATAATTTCGTAATTTTTAAGAAATAAAATAAACTTTAACCTAGTACAAATATTAGAACGATGAGAAACAGGTTTAATATACAGCCACTAATATATTATGCAGAAAAATATATTTGATATATAATTACAATCGTTAAAATCTCTCTGTTGGTCGATAACAACTAAAAAAATGCAGCAAACTCAGGAATTTCCCTTTAACAAAACAAAGTTGGAATATTTTTAAAAGCTGGAAACTATATATACCATACTCAAATAAAAGTTATTTCTCAGTACTATAAATTTAATTTCATTTCAACTTATTTTCGTGCTTATATCCAATTAAGGTTCAAGCACGCTGTCCTGGACACACACATCAGCTATCTGGGTTGTCTATCCAGGGCAGTGGGTTAGTTCTTAGTTGGTTAGTGGTTAGTGAGAGAGAAGTGGGTGCAGTGGCCTTACACCAACTCATTGAGCCCTTAAGGACTCGCTCTGGGTTGGAGCCGGTACCGGGCTGCGAACCCTGTACCTATCAGTCTGTAGTCCGATGGCTTAACCACTGCGCCACCGAGGCCGAGCACTACAAAACCAATCGTTACAGTGAAAAGGCCGCTCGCATTTGTATCCACCCGTAAACCACGGATCCCCGATATATACAAAACGATCTTATCAGAATTGCACATTTTAAAATAAAATATGTCATCCATACTAGACACTATTTCAATTATAAATAGTAAGAGACAAAGCAAAAACAATGTGGTTGCAGGGCAGTAGCTAGGTTGTTGTTTTTTTGGGGTTTTTTGTTGTTGTTTTTTTTTGGGGGGGGGGGAGCAACTGAATAGTTAATAGTCTATAACTCCTTAAACGGTTAAGAAGAGAATTTTCTTTAAGTTTCTATAATTGTTTCCGCTAGCTCCTGCCCTGGGTTGCCCCCCCCCCCCCCCCCCCCCCCCCCCCCACACACACACACGCCCGCTATAAAATTCTGTTTTCGCCAATGCATACATGTCGTTGTTGTTTAAAAAAGTGTTCAGGTATCGTTAAACAAATATTAACTTTCCCTTTCACTATTAATGTGTTTTGTTCGTAAACATATCCTACCTTATTAATCGAAGCATTGCAGTATTAAGTATCAAATCAGTGCACAGTATAGAACAATGCATATCAGCGTGCACTATGTCCGTATTGACAAACAACACGCTGTGGTCGTGAGACCCATTGTTATGCTACAAATAACTTTTAAACGTGAAACCAACTTCCCAGGGGGCAAAATCCTTTTCTTTTTGAAAAATGGACCCGGCATGCTGTAAAAGGCTTGTCACCTACAATCATAACTATATATATATATATATATATATATACATATACCTAGGATCACAAGCTAGGTGGACAACTTTGCCAACAAACTACTGGAAATTTGTTATTCGCTGTTAAATATGATGCCCCTCTGCGAAATTCACGCAGTGTTTTTTACTTGCCCAGTAGTCAGTCTCTGATTTGTTATCTTTTTGAAAAGTGTTTACTTTATGTTTGAAGTTGATTCCAAATGGATCTTTTCCAAAGAATACGATGGAGCTAATCCCATGTTACTTATGGAAACATGTAGCAGGTTTCCTCTCTAAGACTACACGTCAAATTTACCAAATGTTTGACATCCAATAGCCGATGATGAATAAATCACTGTGCTCTAGTGGTGTCGTTAAAAATGTATTTGTTTATTATATAGTACAATGGAATTCCTTAAAGATCTGTAACGAATCAAAATGTACATTGAATCAAACAGTTTCCAGAACATTATCCAAGATTCGTAATTTTTCTAGAATGTTCTATTTAGTTAACAGTAAATATTACATGTCACTTTCCAGACTAATCCATAATATTTCACTTTTAAAATCATTCATGATCTTGAAAAAAATCTATTGAATAATTTAAATATGTCAACTAAAATTAATATAATCATTATACACTGCTACTATATATAGCTACACATTAGAAAATTACATGTACATAATAAAATAACATGTCAAAATAAAAGATGAAATGATTTTTGTTTTGTTTTAAAAGCTGAAAACTACATACCATACTCAAATAAAAGTTATTTGTCAGCATTTCAGATCAAATTATGACAATAATTTTATATTGATCTGAACAACAAAACCGTAATATATGGTCATGGCCGTATCTCTGCACAATGCAGAGTCGAATGGGCATTTGGCAAATTATTGGTTGATTCCTTGAATATCTATCTAGTGGCCTCGTCTATAGGACATCCACTGCCGAGGAGATCATAATGTTGATTTCATTCCTATTACACTGCCACGCTCAGACAGGTTTATTTAATCAAAACTAGCACCGGACAGAGCTAATTAGAATAAGTACAGCTGTAATGACATCCACTCACGAATAACTGTCATAATAGTGTTGATATCGGGTGTTCGCGAAAGGTGAGCATATCCTGTCCCACGGGTTGCTACCACCACTCCACAGCTGTCAAGTCTGTCACTTCAAGCAAGCTGAAATCTGATAAAAACCTGAAAATCGCTGCCATGACGCTGTAATTTTTACGATGAATATTTAATAGTTATGTACTTTACATTGTTCACGAACGATACCCCAGGAATCCATTGTTTACGTCGAGTGAAAACACTTGACATTTTGTTTTACATTCTTGAGTTAATTATGCAAAGATTATGTGGATTGATTCATTTGCTGTTATTAATCACAAATACATATATAGTGTTAGCGAAATGCGACAGATGCAACAGTGAAATTGCACCTTTAATATAAGTTTAAGTTTGTTTTGTTTAACGACACCATTAGTAGCCAGGGATCCTTTTATAAGTACCATGCCACGGGCAGAATAGCACATACCACTGCCCTTGATATATCAGTCGTGGTGCACTGACTGGAACTAGAAATGGCCCAATGGGCCCACTTTTGTTAAGGCCTAAAAAAATATATGTTTTTCAGGAAAGTGCCGAAAAAACATTAGGTAGCATTGGTCGGCTTTTTATTTATTTTTTTTAATTTATTTTTTAAATTTATTATTATTATTTTTTAATCCCTACGGGTCCAGACAAAACATTAAGTATGTATGTTTCACTTTCAAATTAATACCCCCCAAAAATCGAAAAAAAAAAAAAAATAGAGTCGGTCCGTTTTTGCTACCTTGGATCGAATACCAGGAAACACACATCTTTTCTTTAGGCCTACGCTGCGTGCAAATGTATTCTTTATTAATATCAAACGATTTTTCTTTTGTTCTTTTTTTCACACGTCGATCACTTGAAATAATACTAAGTAATAATAGTGAGTTTTTTCTGTCAAAAAAGCCATCTTCCACGGCACCGAAAGGTGAAAGGTTTCTATTGTAAGAGACAAATCCTTTCATTATAGCAATCGTTTTCAGAGCGCCAAAACTTGATATGGCAAAAACAAGAAATGAATCTTATAATTCCACAACAAATTTTCTTTTTACTGAATCTGATAGCAGTCACAGTTGCTCACGTTGCTAAGCATGTGCCACCAGAACTGTGCCCGACCAATCAGGATATTTGTTTGGAGTAATAAAATCCGATTTTGTTTCAATAGTGGAAAAGGTTAGGTCTTAATTGTTTGGGGTTTTTCACACTCTAATAGGAAAATAATAGGTGTTAGGAATCACCGTCTGCAGCGTATTGTTTCCCCTTGGTTGTTTCAATTGCAAATTACTGTCTGGAAAATAATCTAAGAAATTCATTTTTGTGCTGGAAATAAAGAAAAATAAACCCATCATCCCACACGCTGTGTTGTGTATTGTATAGTATGATACCTTTTTTGTAACATCAATGGCGTAGCCACCATGAGGCAAACGAGGCGCTTGTCTCGTCTGGAATTTCCCCAGATTTATTTTATTTTCCTCATGGATTGATATTTATTTTACAGGTCTGGGTTTGCCTCGACGTTTTTTCCTCTCTGGCTAGGCCCCAGATGCATACATGACGGATTGTTATGGATGGGTCTGGATGGCTTGGTGGTCATACCATTGACTTTAAGCTTCGTAGGTCCGTAGTTCGCAAATAAATAGGCTATATACAAAATCCTCTAAATCGGACACACATGGAACTAAAGTAAAAAAAAAAAAAATCTTGTCTTAAGAGGTATCCGGTTTCTAGAGGTTCTATTCTGTACCGACATTTGAAACAGAGTCACTGAGGTGGACGATCATTCTTCAGAACAATAGGGGCGGGACGTAGCTTAGTGGTACAGCACTCGCCTGATGCGCGATCGATCTAGGATCGATTCCCGTCAGTGGGCCCATTAGGCTATTTCTCGTTGCAGCCAGTGCTCCACAACTGGTGTAACAAAGGTCGTGGTATGTACTATCCTGTCTATGGGATGGTGCAAATAAAAGATCTATTGCTGCTAATCGAAAAGAGTAGCTCATGAAGTGGAGACAGCGGATTTCCGCTCTCAATATCTGTGTGGTCCTTAACCATATGTCCGACACCATATAACTGTAAATAAAAATGTGTTGAGTGCGTCGTTAAATAAAACATCTCCTTCCTTCCTTCTTCAGAATAAATGAATGAGTGAAGTATGTATGACCAATGCGAGCACGAGACAAAACTATTTCATCATTACTGCACCACTTACAGGAGCACTGCCACTCTCCCAGGACTGGCCTGACAGAAGGAAGCTTGTTTCTAACCGCACTATTCCAATCATTTTGCCAAGTTGAAACGATATCTATGTTAGCGATTTATATCGATGCATTTCTTGGCACCATGACTAAACTACTGTAATAAAACTGTTCTAACTGATATTTAAGCAATTACAGACTTATATTTAAGACTTTTAGCAAACACAATTTAATACGCCACACTTAATTTTCAGAAACAATTTAAACGTCGTTCGTGATTGTAAAACTAATTGATGTAGCAATCTGCCGTGTATCGCAGCAATTCGCCGTACAGTCGCAATTTAAATGTTTAATAAAAGAAATGCAAAATACGTTCTACAATATTAAACGTCCATGAATTAGGAACTGGAATAATAATAAGTAACCCTTAAAAGTAATTTTTAGTCACTAATAAAAGAATTTTTTAAAAATAATTATTGTCTCTATTTGTGCTAGCAATATTTGTTGATATGCCAATAGCAATGTCCGGTGTCGCTCCCAGACGGTGTATGGCGATACTGCTATACCAAACACTGATCTCAGAATGATAATAAACTAATATATAATCAAGGTTAAGGGTCGTCCAAGACGTGTAATGTGAATTAAAAAAAACTCCACCTCTTTATTAAATATTTTTCATTTTAAGAACAAATACTGTTGTTTTAAATTCTCAATACTATTGTGATTTATGATTTAATGATCGTGTGTGTGTATGTGTATGTGTGCATTGTACATAAGTGCGTGCGTGTACGTCCGTGTGCGCGTGTGTATATGTGTGTGTGTGTGTGTGTGAGAGAGAGAGAGAGAGAGAGAGAGAGAGAGAGAGAGAGAGAGAGAGAGAGAGAGAGAGAGAGAGAGAGAGAGAGAGAGAGAGAGAGAGAGAGAGAGAGAGAGAGAGAGAGAGAGAGAGAGAGAGAGAGAGAGAGAGAGAGAGAGTATGTTTAAGTTTCTTTTCCAGGAATTTGAAATTCGTTATCAATGAGGGCTTTTTCTTCTACTATGTCTCAAATATTTATTTTATTTTTATTTTGAATATCTTATGATTTGTAGGGTGTTTTTTTTAAAGAAGAGTAGGCTCTTTCTTATTAAAAGTCCACTCAAATTCGCTTGCCCAAGTTCCAGAAGTACGTACCTTGTCTGTTTCACAAAAAGAGATAGACAATATCGTCATCTTATGACACAGTATGTGTTCAGTATAGAAGAGATGCTAGGGATAAAATAATGAGGAAATAAATAACTTTTTTTAAAATCTCTAAATTTATCTCGGTACGTATTCTAACAATCACTTGATTTATTGCTTTGGACTTAAGGTCTAGTCATCATTATTTTTCAAGTATTACTCCTGTATAGTATTCGACCAATCTGAGTTCGTAGTCCCCAACGAACTAACAACGTCTACGTTTGAAAGTCTTATATGTATGCTTCACCCGACTTCTCTCCCTTTTCCGGAAGTCTTCTATTGTTAATCCATAAAACAAAAAAACCTAACCTACTACAACTGAAAACCCTTATCAATCAGCAACCATTATGCGATTATGACATTCTTTGTGTTTTGTACGTCACCAGTCTTTGAAATAATGCAGCTATATCTAAATGGCCATGAACAATTCATGCTTGTAGCGAGCATAGCGGCATTTCAGTCAGCTAAACACTTGGGAAGAAGCCCCTCTTTTTTTGTGGATGTTAAAACTATATGTGTACAAGTGGTTTCTTTTGATTACAGGGTCTGAAATACAGTGGTAAGGTCTAGGTCATCGTGTAAATCATATTCTGAAGACGGCCACTCCAATGGAGTGTTTCTTTTTTAGAACATGCTTCAGTATTGTGCTTCTCAATAGACTCTTGCACCACATAAAGACGGCTCTCGGCAAGCCATCGGACCCGAGAACCGGTCGTGAAGTGTAATTGTTCTTGCCACCATGCAAAACGATTGATGATCCTCCAGATCCAAATTGCTGTTTGAGCTCCCGCGTAGACCGATCGCCAGTCACTGACAGCCATATTTATTGTTCCCTTTGGCTGAAGGCGTAACACCGCATGAAGAACGAGCCGCTTGTCGGTGGTGAAGTGCAAAGGACTCGGTATTATTCGCGGCGAATCTGACACTTGGTCCCGTTTATTGCTTAATAATGTTATGATTTGTGTTCCCCGTGCCTCATTCAGACGTATCACTCGAGATGTGGCGCCTAATCATTTTGAAAGAATGTTTGATTTGACAGCGGTGGATAAAAAAAATGAAGTGAGTTAAACTTCATTGTTTCGAATTAAAATCCGCCACGAGTGCCGCAATAAATTGGTATGACACCTTGGAAATGCAAGATTGCTTTATGCATAGAGAGTCTAAATGTGCATATGAAACTTGGTACGTAGTGTGTTTGGGCTGTTAGTTTTAAATGTTACCCGTCTAGGTAATATTCCTAGAACGCTGACTTGTATATGAGAATGTCGTTAATTTATTTATGACGTCATTGATTTATTACATCTTTATGACGTCATTCATTTATTGCACATTAATGACGTTCATTTATTGCACATTCATGACGTTATTCCTTTATTGCACATGACGTAATTTCTGTATTACACATTCAGGATGTCATTTATTTATTTATTACATTCATGACATCACTGATATATTGTATATTCACTACGTCATTTATGCATTGCATATTCAAGATGTTCGCTAACTCATAAAAAAATGTTTCTAAACAACAACATCGTCATCCATGTTTCTTTGTCTAGTGCCTTGTCTATAGGAGGACAACACCACCTGGGGAGATCCTTTGCTAGATATCACATCGTTCCTGCACAGCTCAAAGAGGACTGCCACTCCCAGACTAGTTTGTTAAATCAAAACTAGCACAGGACAGAACTCATTGGAATAAATATATCTGTGAAAACATGCACTCATTAATCACTTCATAAGCGTGGGGCAATTTTGGATTGTGGAGTGCTAAACGATGTTCACAGTTGTAAGTGATTATATACTCATAACTAAGGCGGCGAGACGTAGCCCGGTGGTAAGACGCTCGCTTGATGCGCGGTCGATTTGGGATCGATCCCTGTCAATGGGCCCATTAGGCTATTTCTCGCTCCAGCCAGTGCACCACGACTGGTACATCAAAGGCCGAAGTATGTTATCCTGTCTATGGGATAGTGCATATAAAAGATCCCTTGCTGCTAATCGAAAAGAGTAGCCCATGAAGTGGCGACAGCGGGTTTCCTCCCTCAATATCTGTGTGGTCCTCAACCGATGCTATATAACCGTAAATAAAATGTTTTGAGTGTGTCGTTAAATAAACCATTTCTTTCCTTCATAAATAAGGTTCACATCACTAGATGAAGCAAGAAATGTGTTTGAACTTAATATTTTAATTCAGCATCTAATTCTTAATATAATTTCAGCTTTGTTTTTATTTTGTATTGTTTTGCTCATAGATTTCAAAATTGCATGCATGTTTTCTTGCTTCTTTTTTTATCATGCATATTTACAAAACGGTCCTCCAACTAGTACAGATAGATTAATGAATAATCAAATATACACGGTTTAGTATAATAAATTAATCAATAAAATGTAAGTTTAAATTCCATGAGCAGACGGAATTCTTCACTATGGGTGAGTTTCAAATGAAATCTCCAGTACACGATCTCCTCGGGAGTGGCTGTTCACCTATGGACGAAGCACTTGATAGAGGATCATGGAATCAAGTTCTATTTTGCCAAATGCCCATTTGAATCTGCATTGTGCAGACCCTGATTACGTATTACGGTTTGTCGTTCAAATATGCTGTTTTGTTTATATACTGACCAATATTTTTACAAAGTGCACATGAAAATGGAAAACTTTTATTGTTTCCTTTTCTTTTTACGTCAAACTAAACTGGAATTATTGAAAAATAAACCCTTAAAATAAATGTTTACTGGTGCGAGGTATAGATGTGAACATTTCCACATACAAGGCAGTACATATCACGGATTTTGATACACTTAATTTTATGTCGTGATAATAAAATCATGCCTTGAACTTTGTATAATCAGTGCGTCTGCGGAAAAACGTTTTTGCACGCATGCTAAACCTCTGTAAATTTTCGACTGGTATTTATTGTGTGTAACAAGAACCAACGATCCATGGGATTATTCTTCGTTATTCATATCTTCAGAATTTCATTAAAACAGTCTTTACCGATCAGATCGCGCTTTGTAAAGGCGTGTTTGTTAGACATAAAATTCATTACTGTTTCATGGTTTCCGTTTCAATACACAATTGTAGAAGATACTCCTTTATTATCATTGCCTAGTAAAAAAAAGGAAATTAATAACACTTTCTTTGTGTACCAAAAAAAGCCACTCGGTTTATTAATTTACCGGTTTAACAGTGTATAATGCTATTGGAATCAGAATTTTGACATCAAGGCGTCTTATAGATAAGGCCAAACCAATCGAGCAACGCAATGCGATTGAGAGAAGTTGTACAAGAGCATTGAGCCCGTTTCGCCATTGATTGTAGTCTGCTGAGAAGTCCTAGAAATCCGCTTTCTTCGCCACCAGTGTGCGGCTAATAAACTTAGCCACTGTAATGTAATTTCCCTTTCTTTTCATTGATACCCACTCTAATATCATCTTTCACGGTGCTTTAGTTACAGTGTCTAAAGGTTTCTATGAAAATAAAACTTGTCAGCCGCTTTCGCGTAATCCCGCGATGGCGAGAAATGACGAGACTTACAGAGCGCGAGTGAGATCGATAGCCAATAAGACAAACAGAAACCCTATTACGATTGGTCCGCTGCTTGTTCCAGCCAATGCGATATTTAAAGCCTATTTTGTAGCGACATTGTCGCCGTGTTATCTATGTAAGCCGCGGTGCTGAGTGAAGTCAAATATTAACAGAATCCTGGTCCTTTCATGTCGGCTTTCTGTGACGCATCTCAAAGTCTTGTGTGTGCCTTACAAGCCGCATGCTCGGCCGAGTTAACCGCAAAAGCGCCAGTAATCAGCGAATCTGCACAACCAAATTTGTGGAAAGGAAATGAATTTCATTTCCCTCTTGAATAAAAGCCACTGCTGCTTTGGTTGTTGAGGATTTGAAAGTCATCATCGGTGTGAATAGGGTAGAGCTAACTGAAAGTTTTTTTTCCTTCTTCTTTTTCTTCTTGGTTCCCATGGTCCTGTTGGTTTAGATAATTCGCAGTGCTGGTCCCGTCATCGTGTTTATTCTGAATAATACTGTCAGCGATCGGCCAGAAAGATTTCAGCCATATAAGACAGAAATGGAGTAGACGTAATAACAATGGTATATTATATACTGAAAACCAACAGAAACACAAATCAGAGTTATCGTTAGTTTTTAATTAGAATACGTTTACTTGATTACAAACAGTCAGCTCTGTGAAACGATAAATGGTATATCAAAATGTAATTCTGAATCTCAATATATATTAATGTCTCCTTTAAAAAAAAAAAAATTAATGTTACAACATCAAATTGTATTCGCGTTTCTTTTGGTGATACGTATACTATACGAAATAACATTGTTATTGTCTATACTTCATGTCAATTATTAAAGGTACATCGCCCCCTAAAACCACAGTCCGATAGATTTCCTGCTTAGAAAATTGCTGGGAGGGGGTTTTGGTTTGTTTTGTTTGTTTTTGTTGTTGTTTTTGTTGGGGGTGGGGGGTGGGGGGTTACACTGATTCATGAGTACATGTTATCACATCTATATGTATTCCAATGATCCCTGTCCTGTGCTACTTTTAATTTACTAAACTAGTCTAAAAGTGGCAGTCCTCTTTGTGGTGGTTCACGGGGATGTATTGTCCAGTAAAGGATCTCCTCGAGAGTGGCTGTCCTCCTATAGGCGAGGCACTAGATAGAGATTTATGGAATCAACCACTATCCTGCCAAACACCCACTCGTCTCTGTATTGTTCAAAGATACGGTCTTGATATGTGGATAACGGTTTTGTGGTTCAGATTCTGTGGATCCAATTTGTTCAAGGTTGCCCAAATGTCTATAGAAATATGGAAATAGTCTTGATTTGACTGTTTCACAGGCGCTAGCATTCAAATGCAAGAAATCTGCAGTTAGCTTTTTACAACACATCTTAACCAATTGTCAGGGTGGGTGAGAAATCAGAATACTTCGTCTACCCATGAACATGAGCATAAACGTAATTACTCATGTCCAGAAAACCTTTTGAACATTTTGGGTCAAAGAATATCTAAATACTATTTCAAGGAGTCAAAACGTTTTTATTCAGAAATACCATATTTTATTCAGAAATACCATACAACGTACATAAGATGTACCTTTAATTAATTTGAATTTAGTTTAACTTCTGTGGACCATTCCATTGTACTTATTTACCATTGTGTTTTTGTATTCAGCATATGATATCGCATATATATATATATATATATATATATATATATATGTGTGTGTGTGTGTGTGTGTGTGTGTATGTGTATGTGTATGTGTATGTGTATGTATGTATATATATGTATATGTGTATGTGTATGTGTGTATATATATATATATATATATATATATATATATATATATATATATATATATATATATATATATATATATATATATATATATATATATTCAAAGGCCCTTTGGTGTAATGCAATAATGCAATCTGTCTATAACGTCTGTAACCAACTCGTACGAAGAATCTGTACTAAGTTCAGAAGATGTTTTTTACTGCTGTACAAAGGGACTTTGTTGAATGTACTTCCATTCTAACATGTCTCCAACTAATAAATCCTTTTAGACGACTAAAATTACACATTAAATAATATTTTTGTTGTTTAGAATATCAGTGTCCATATGTAATGTTTTGCATTTACTATAGTCTGACACTCAATAGCCGATGTAGTTTTCATTCTGGGGTGTTGTTAAACATCTATTTTATTATATTCGATGTATTTTTCTTGCTGGGGTGTCATTAAACATATATTCTATTCTATTCTATTCTATTCTATTCTATTCTATTCTATTCTATTCTATTCTATTCTATTCACTGTCCATATATTTAATGTGTTTTGGTCATCCTAAGTTTTGTAGTAACCCAAACTGGATTTTGCTTCCAGTAATTTTGTACGTACAAACATGTATATATATTAGAAAATAAAACGAAGTTTGTGCATCAGGACAACTAGAATTTCATTGAATATAAAGACACTGATATTCAAAACAAGAATATATATTTAATACGTTACGTAATGTTAGTAATTAAATTTTAGTTAGTTAAAAATTTTTGACAATGTCAGCAAACTCATCACTATATAGGTATATATAAATAAATGTAATCTGTATACAATATGTACAGTATTATTGTGTATAAATAAATGTTATCTCTATACAATATGTACAGTATAATAATATATTAATAAATATCATATATATACAATATGTAAAGTACAATTATAAATAAATGTAATCTACATACAATATCTACAGAATAATTACATACAAATGAATGCAATCTACATACAATATCTACAGAATAATTACATACAAATGAATGCAATCTACATACAATATCTACAGAATAATTACAAACAAATGAATGCAATCTACATACAATATCTACAGAATAATTACATACAAATGAATGTAATTTACATACAATATCTACAGAATAATTACAACAAATGAATGCAATCTACATACAATATATACAGAATAATTACATACAAATCTGTATGCATAATCAATATGCAATATCTGCAGAATAATTGTATATAAATGAATGTTTTCTATATGCAAAATCTAAAGTATAATTATATATAAATAAATGTAATCTATATACAATATCTACAGTATAATTATATATAAATAAATAAATAAATAAGATCTATAATACAACATCTGCAGTATAATTATATAAAAATAAATGTGATCTATATACAATATCTACAGTATAAAGTTATGTTTTGCCAGACATCTTCGTTAACAGTATATATTAGTTTACAAAGAAACTGCGTAGGAATGGATTGGATATAATTTAAAACTTATAGAGCAAGCTGTTGTAAAGCACGCCTGTCTTAGTCGCAAGTTCTGGCGTGGACGAGTTCTTCCGTTCAAGACAGGAATATTGCGTATGAGTTAAATCTCTTTTTTTTTTATGGCTTTGAATACTTAATTAGTTAAATTTTATGTACTGGAATTACCGCCATACCGCCGCGATCTCACGTTTATCTTCAAAGAGAAATATTGGAGACGCTATTTTAGTTTTATCTCAACGTTTGGTTTGTGATAACCTTAAACTGTAGACATCAAGCAAGTGGATATTATATCACTATGTCGGATAGGTTTTATAGCCGACGTGCCAAATCCGTTAAAACAAATATATAAATGCACTTCAAAAAAAAAAAAAAAAAAAAAAAAGAGAGAGAGAGAGAAAGAAATTCTCTATGGTCTCTGGGTCATAAATTAGTTCCCATTTTCTCAAGTGTTGGTAAATTTACGACAGTCACACGGCCGTAACGTTGTATGCGAGTGTGTGCGAAAGTCATTAAGTGGGGGCCGACCTTAAAACACTAGCTCTTTGGTTGGATACGTGTCGCTTAGCTTGTGCTGACGTGTTTAATGAGACGGTGCGACTACGTAGGGGGTACGTGTTTGGTGCCGGCGACTCAAGTAAGGCGAGGAGGGCGAGGTGCGGGCTTGTTCTCTCCTGCAGTGTCGAGGCTCGCTGCTGGGATACGATGGAAGGGCGAAGGGTCCTAGGAACGAGGGACACTGTGTGCGGGAGCGTTTCGTGTGCTTCTGGAGTGGACGATCCACAAATGTTTTTTTTTTAAAGCGACAATACCGAGTTTGTAGCCATTGTAGCCATTAGGCTAGTATGGTCTATTTTTTAATTATTAAAATTACAATATGTTTAGGCCATAATAAAATAACTGCAGGATCTTACGATATGCAATTTTACAATATACAATACAATATGCTTAAGCCATAACAAAATAACTGCAGAATTATTTTTGAAAATGGCGTGGTGGTGTATTTTTTATTTTCAGGACATTTAATTGGAAATAACAGCATCATATAAAAAAAATTAAAATGGGGTGGGGGATATATACATATATATTTTAAAAAATTAGAAAATGAGGGCGGGTCTTTATTCTCGGAACGGAGTGGGGGGGGGGTAAAAATCAAGGATGTATTTTATTATGGCCTAACACTAATTTTATATACAATTGCATTTCTTGTCATCCTAACGTCTGTAGGTAGTACTATACCAAATAACTTCCGGCTGGGTCAAAGTTCGAGGTGCACCCAACTTTTGATAGAGAAGTGAGCACCACAAGTCCTGTGATTGGTTATAAATGTGAGTGTGTTGGTTGTAAAAAATAATAGTTTCATCTGGGTAAAATAAATGTGCAATTTTATTTCATCTAGTACCAATGTGTCAAGTAGCCTTGTGCTTAAAACATGTATGGGGTACCTGTAAAAATAAGTACTCAAATGTTGTGCGAAACTAGGGTAGTCATAGACGCTACCCGTTATTTCAGAAACGAGCAGCTTGACCCCCATTTTTTTCTGGTTCACTTTAAGTGTAAGGGGTGGTAGTATTTATATCCGTGGCGTTTATGTCGGTTGATACGTTGCAGGTAGGAGTTTTAGCCGTACATGTTACTATTGTCGTCTATGGGATTTGATTTGGTAGTATACACCCTATAGCACATATTCAGTGCATAATAAAAAATAGTATGATTTTGTCATTTTATTTAATTAAACTATACTGGTTGATTAATTAGCCATCACTCGATCATGCAAGTTCACAATGACCTTGACCTTGACAATAATCCTGTACATGGCTCTGAATGGGGTTTGAATCAAAGTTAGCACTGAAGAAAAGTTGGTTTTTGGCCTATAATTCATACTGTAAAGATTTCAATAATTTCTTTTTACATGGTATTTGACTTGCCATATACAACTGCTCTTAAATATGGTATTATATATATGCAACCTGAACTAAGATTTTAATAGCAATTTTTATATTAAAAATAGCATGTGCCCATAGTGGGTTAATGTATTAACATTGTTCGTATGTATGAAATTGAAAACTCAAATTTGTTGAAGTTGAATTGTCATTTTGACATATTTATAGGGTGCTAAGTTATATTTTAGACAAATTTGTAGTTTTATGCAAAATTTAAAGTAAATGTGAAGAAAAACTTTACCAAAACATAATTAAATTTGTTGTCACTATTGTCTTATTTGTACATAACAATAAGGTTGAAAGCAGATACTTAGATCTCCAGATCATTTTTTTTCCTTAATAATCACTTAGTTTGAGTTTATACTAGATTCAGAACCAATTTTTTCAGATTTGATTATCTGCCTTGGATTAAGTTGATAATTTATTTTATTGTTACAAGCTAAATAAAATGCTGGATTACAGTTGTAGGAATACATCTAATCACTTTCATCCGGATTAGAAAATAATGCAAGAAATAGATGTTCGGGTATTTTGTCATTTAAAAATAGTTTTTTTCAGTAATTAATCAAAAATAAATGTGTTAAAGCTGCATGATTATTCCAGATCACAACTATTAAACCTCCAACTACAGTAGGCTATAAATAAAATATAGTCAGTCTGCCAATGGTTTTGATGGTTCATTATGAAAATCAGCATGGCCGATGGATTTGAAATTCCCACACCTGGTAACTTGAAGACACCCACACCCAGCATACAGGATTTCCTCCCAACACTAATGTTCAGGACATTAAGTCATTACTTCATACAGGTACAGTCATGTTTGTGTTTCCTTCCTCAGACAGTGTATTTTTTTAATACTGATATTTCTTTGATGTGCCTGTTAAGGTCTTCATAATCTACTTGTTTTAATGGAATTCTTTAAAGGGGTAGGGGTACTCTGACTAGCTTTGTTGTCTCTACATATATACCTGAGTACACACACCCAACTGAAAGTAAATATCTTCAGGAGTTTTATTTTAAAATATAAATGACATATTGCATTTGTACAGTAATATATATGTTTTTGATTGTACATAAACAGTTTCAGTGAGGTTGTCAGTTTATGTCAGAATACACCAGTCCTGTTGTCATAAAGACACATAGCTGGACACTTTTTGAAAAATGTATGTTATCAGTATAGGTAGTACTATACCAAATAACTTCCGGCTGGGTCAAAGTTTTCGAGGTGCACCCAACTTTTGATAGCCTAACACCACAAGTCCTGTATGTGATTGTGTGTGTTGGTAAAAAATAATAGTTTCATCTGGGTAAAATTGTGTCAAGTAGCCTTGTGCTTGAAACAGTATGGGGTACCTGTAAAAAAAGTACTAAAATTTTGTGCGAAACTATCATAGACGCTACCCGTTATTTCCTGATTCACTTTAAATGTTGATATTATTTGATATTTGGTAATACTTATATGTTTGTGATCCCAAATGTATGTCAGTATAAGTAACAGGTGATTCCTAATACAAAACGAATACTGTCACTTAACGTATTTTTAGCTGATCACAGTATATTTGGAAAATGATAAAATTATAATCCCAAATGTATGTCGATATAATACTTTATATTATAATCCCAAATGTATGCCGATATAATACTTTATATTATAATCCCAAATGTATGCCGATATAATACTTTATATTTCAAACTTCCTACATACACTAAGATATATTAAATTTGAGTAGATTAATGGATTGTTTTAATATCTACAAAGTCAAAGTAGATCTTCACTATTTCCAACTATACTCCACATACAAATTAAGCACATTCAGTTGTTCGATTATTTGGCTGGGGTTTTATATAAACTGTATATATATATATATATATATATATATATATATATATATATATATATATATACACACACACACACATACATATACATATACATAAATCATTTTTCTAATGTATGTTGACTTATTTTAATAATATCAGTAATATATAAAACAAACACGCCTGTGACAAAACAACACTACAATTTCAGTACCATCAATTTAACAAGAATAGACATCTATCTCATGGTAACTGTAATGAAAAATATATCATTTCCATCATAAGTTGCTTATTTAAAAAAAGAAGTATATATTCCTTTAAGAAGATCTAAATGAAATATTAAAACATTTGAACAAGAGATTAAGCAGACAAGTAAATTTTTCTTTAAAAACCTAATCACAGTGCATCAACACGTGTGATGTTTATAACATTTTTATATATTTTCGTTTTATTTTTTATTTTCCACCAATATATATTTCAGCGCCGTGTTTGTTTAAACTATTTCTTAAATTCTTCTATTTATCGCCGTTTCATGGATGCTAAAAACATTGGTGTTGCGGAGTCTCTGTTTTAACGACATTGCGTTTTATTAGATTCCCATTACAAAACGGGATTGGATGACTGAAGGAGAACTCAGATGTGTGAGGAATCTGATCACTTAATGACATTGACTTACGAGCACTCGGCCCACCCAGCTCGTGTTGAGATTTGGCCTGGTGGGTTTTTTCAACGGTCTCACTGGCGTAGAGATTAAGGCATTGGATTTAAAGCTGGTAAATGCTGGGTTCGCATCCAGATACTGGATGCAACTCAAAGTTGGTATATGGTTCGGTTGTCTTGGACAAACCACTAACAATTAACCCCGTCTTGGACAAACCACTAATTCCTATCTTGGACAGACCACTAACCATTAACCCCTATCTTGGACAACCCATTAACCATTAACCCCGTATTGGACAAACCAGTAATTCCTATCTTGGACAACTCACTAACCATTAACCCCGTATTGGATAAACCACTAATTGTTATCTTGGACAAACCACTAACCATTAACACCGTCTTGGACAAACCACTAATTCCTATCTTGGAGAAACCACTAACCATTATCTATCCCGTGTCTTTGACAGACAAACCACTAACCATTAACCCGTGTCTTGGACAAACCACTAATTCCTATCTTGGACAAACCACTAACCATTATCTATCCCATATCTTGGACAAACCACTCATGCATATCTTAGACAAACCACTAACCATTAACCCATGTCTTGGGCAAACGACTCTTAACCCACGACTTGGACAAAGCCACTCTTAACCCATTTCTTGGACGTAACAAATATTAACCCATGTATTGGACAAACAAATATTAACCCATGTCTTGGACAAACAAATATTAACCCATGTATTGGACAAACAAATATTAACCCATGTCTTGGACAAACAAATATTAACCCATGTCTTGGACAAACCAGTATTAAACCATGACTTGGATAAACCACTAACCATTAATCCATGTTTTGAAGAAGAAAAATCACTAACTCACAAATCGATGCAGTCAGCAACTAGGCTCAAAACTGTCCAGATCAACAATAACACAAAAGTAACAACTCTTGTCATACTCAACCAAGCCTGCCTACCATAGAATGATATCCCGGGAATCGCATTTGACAAGCGCCTTACATTGGTACCCCACATAGAGATAACACAGAACAAAACACTTCTCAAATTAAGGCTTCTGAAGAAACACGCAGGAATCACCTGGGAAGCTGACATCAAAACGCTCCAAAAGGTTCATACTCACAACGTCCGCCCGGTAATAGATTATGGATCATCCACCTTTGCATCAGCAGCCAAAACAAACATACTACGTCTAGAACAATTCCACAACGTGGCTTTTCGTATGATCAATGGAGGAATGTGCAGCACATTAATCATAGCCATGGAATCAGTGTCTGATCTGCACATTCTGCATAATAGAAAAGAAAGAAAAGGTACTTATCCGGGCAGAAAGATAAAAGAGACTGGAAATGCACCCAAATGAACCTGAAAATGTACAATTCAAATAACAACTGACTCCAGAAATGTAGCTACAAACAACTTCCATCTGCAGATCCAGACATCATCTTTGTAAATCCAGAGGAATGTGAAACGCTGACCCAAGACATGAAGGGGAAAAGAAAGACATCACTGTCTGCCTGAACGTCCCTGACATTGAAACAAAATCACGCCCATCAGATGCGGCACTGATAGCAATGATACTTGAATATCTAAGCACCAACTATCCACCAGAAGATCTATGTATATCCATATGGATCATCGCAGGGTGTATTCCGAAATGGAGGAGCAGGTGAACACATCCAATATATGGATGAAACATCCAGTTCACTCCCGGCTTCCACAGGCCAGCTCTCAATAAACTATAGGTCTGGTCAACATGCAGCCGTTCAAGAAGGTAAACGGAAAGAAGGAAGCAGGAAAAAAGGAACAAGGAAAAAAAGAAATAAAATTAGGTAGGAAAAACGGAAACAGGAAAAAAGGTAACGGAAACAAAGAAACAGATCTTCATCAGGCCAAACAATTCACAAAAAACACACAAATCGCAAATTAATATCATGATTTTATTGCATATTCATTATTTTATTGTTGTGATAGCAGGACTGATTCGGAGTTCAGAAATGAATTGGTAGGCCAATTGGGAAATTGCTTTTTTTTATATATATATTGTAATATGGAGCAGGGACTTGTGATCTAGAGTGACATAATTATATCATACAGATTATCAGTTAGGGATTTATTCACTTATAATTACTGGGTGAAACAGGTGCATATTTTTTATGGGATATATTAAAAAAGTAATTATTGCTAAAAACAAAAACAAAACAAAAAATTACTTTATTAATATATTTTGGGGGACATTTAACATGCATTATTATTGCAAAATTAATATATATGGGGTGTTTCTTTCTTTCCGTTACTTTTTTTCCTGTTCCTTATTCCGCTTCTTTTTTTTCCTGTTTCCCTTTTTCCTGTTTCCTTCTTTCCTGCATTCTCCAAGAAACATCTCTTCTCATAGAACAAGCCATATCAAACATAAGCAAAGTCTCCCTCATCGACTCCAAAGCAGCAATTCAGTCGATCCAAATGTAAACGACAAAACCGTTATCCTCATATCAAGACCGTATGCACAATGCAGAATATATTGGGTATATGGCAAAATAATGGTTGATTCACGTCTATATGAGAACAGCCATTCCCGAGAAGATACTTTACTGGACAATACAATGCAATCTTTCCTGCACCGCTCAAAAGAGGACTGCCACTCTCAGACTAGTTTACTAAATCAAAACTAACACAGGACAGAGCTCACTGGAATTAAAATAACTGTGATGACATGCACTCAAGATTCGTTTCCAAGGCAATGTGACTAGAAATCTGAAACACCAGCTCAGCATCATATCCAGAACCAACAATGTTTACTCCAGTGGATACTAGCACACTGCGGAATTATTGTTTATAAATGGGACTGTCCTGAGTTTTCAGCTTTAGTAAGCACACATCCTGCGTTTTCCTGTTTTTAAAACACTATCTTACCGTAACATGTTTTTTAATTATAAAGCATTACACGGATAAATACTTTTGGCCGAATTATTTCAAATTTAGACAGATATTTTGAGAATTTAGAAAATATTACAATGCATTGATTATAGAGATATTCATATTATATGAGCGAAAATGTAAATAAATTGTAATTTTATTAACGGGACAGACCCTGGTTTTTAAAAACTAAGGTATATTTTTCACTATTAGAACCGTTTATGATCACTGAAATCAAACATTACTCATATTTTGTTGTTTAGATTATCCATTTCCATACAACCGAAGTGTTTCTGGTCATCCTGGTGTTTCGAATACCACAAAATGCATTTTTCATATTTTCGAAAAACGCACATGTGTCTGAGAAGTAACTGTTATGGAGTGGCGTTTTAATCTATTTTAAGGATACTTCAACGTCACAGACTCTTGTTTCACTCTTTTGTATCCAACTTTGTTACAGGTTTGTAAATTAACCAAACTTAGTGTCCATTTTTACGGGTGAAAAATATGCCTTAGTGTTTAGAACTAGGGTCTGTCCCTTTAATGTAAAAATAGTTTATTTTTGGAAAGCCTTTATAGTTCCTTTGAGCTAATAATATGTATAGGCAGAGGGTGGTAGATAAGAATGAATGAATGAATGAATGAATGAATGTTTAACGACACCCCAGCACGAAAAATACATCGGCTATTGGGTGTCAAACTATGGTAATGCAAATAAATAAAGTGATGATCAACATCAATATAAAAATTCAAGACTTAAACAAAAACAGTGTAAAGAACTGCAAAAACACAAATATCACAGAATTTTACGGATACTGAATCTTACTAAAAACTTCAATTCTGTGCTGTATTGGCCATTCTTAAAGAGAATGTTACACCCCTGCACCACGGTGAGGTTACAGCACACGCAGGGGTAGATAAGAAAGATGAATGTGTGAGTCAGCTTTGACGGGATTTGAACCACTGTCGTCAGCTTGTCTGTACAACAATTTAACCACTTAAATATACAACGTTTTAATGTATTATATAAAAGAACCTTTTCTTATTATTTATTGATTTTTTAATGTTGCTTTATCTTTTTCCGTTTTTAATATTATTGGTGGCAGCGTTGGATCATTTATAATGATTTCATTTAATACTATTCACATTAGTTCGTGAACAATACATGTATTGGTTTCTGTCTAATAGGTTTTTTCCAAAGAATAATCCGATTTTCACGGTGCTTTACTCATTATGATGAATATTATACTAAAATGATTAAAAATGTTATCATTCCACGATAACCAATCTACTGTAAAACAGCGCGTTATATGACAATTATCGTTTGAAAGGTTACATAAAATCACGTGATGTGTGTAAAATCGGCTCTTTTTTCCCTTTCTCTCTGTCACCCTCTTTCAAACTCAAGGGAGCAATTCTCATTAAATTGATGTACAGCTCAGAAAATATCGTGATCTTTATTTCCTGTTTGCTTAAAATCTCGATATATCTCGTGGAAAGTATGGAAAGTTTTGTTTGCGGTGCAATCTCGCACGATTTGCATGGCAAAGACGAGATTACGGGGTTAGATGGGCCAACGGCTTAGCGGGCAGTATTCTTTCCGTAGCGTAACGGATCAGAAATGATCAGTTGTATACGCCTCGGGTGTTCGCCATATTTTCTCTTTCTCTCGGAGGTTTGTTTTCTCGCCGAAAAGCTTACTTTTGACTCAATCCAGGGATGAATAGCCCGCGTACTCTTGCTTTGATTGTGTTTAAAAGCCGCGCATTGGCCCGCCCATTGCCATTACACTGATTGAAACTCTTAAAGCAGGATTATGCGAACTAATTTCTCTGTGCACACTTAAGCACCGGCCGTGCATTGAGTCTCGGTAAACATGATGTCATTTCTTTAATACGCGCTCGGTCCAAAGGAATATGAAACACAGCTGAATACCCCGCCTCTACTGCTAGCTCTCCGGATAATACGCTTCAGAGGAAAGGCCCATAGTACTTGTAATTAACTTAATTGAAGTCTGTAAGAATACGGGCTTTCTACCGGTCTAAAGACGGGCTTAGCCTGAATAGAAAACCTCTGTTATCATTGCACAAGTTTCTTTAAGTAGTTGAATAAATTCCATGCTCCGTTCGGTAGCGGCTTATTGAAGTGAATGTAATTCTATTGACTGCTGGCTGGTCGAGAAAGTAGAAACTGCGAATTAAGTGCAGCTTTTTTTCTCCCCTTTTTATCACTGTTTGCTTTATACGTCTGCTTCGAGCACCATCAGAGGAAAGGTGGTTGTCAGAAACTAACAAAAAGATGTCAACAATTAGTCTGTCTTCTTGATAATGAAAGATACAGGCGAGCGAATATGACAGGAGTCGTGCAGCTGAAGGTGATGATAACATGTGATGGCCATCTAGACAATACTATTTATGTATTTATTTTTATTTGTTTATTTATTCAGTTATTTATTTATTCAGTTATTTATTCTGTCTTTTGATGATGAAAATGACGGGCGAGCAAATATAAAAGTATACGTGAGCAGCTGAAGATAATAATTACATATGATGGCCATCTAGAAAATACTATTTATGTATTATTTTTATTTATTTATTTATTTATTCAGTGATTTATTCTGTCTTTTGATGATGAAAATGACAGGCGAGCAAATATAACAGTATACGTGAGCAGCTGAAGACGAAGAAAAGATATGAATGTCATCTTGAAAATACTATTTATTTATTTATTTATTTATTTATTTATTCTGTCTTTTGATGATGAAAATGACGGGCAAGCAAATATAACAGTATACGTGAGCAGCTGAAGATGATGATGACACTTGATGGTCAGCTAGAAAATGCTATTTGTTTGTTTATCTATCTATCTATCTATCTATCTATCTATCTATCTTCTGATGTTGAAGTGTCAGGCGAGCAGCCATGACAGTATACATATTCAGCTGAAGGTGATGATGACATAATGTGATAGCCGTCTAGAAAGTAATATTTATAGTTTGTCTTATTGGAAAAAACAGTATTGTTATTTTGAACAAAACTAGTGGTGTTCTAAAAACAACCAGTTATATCGAAAATGAGCGTAGAAAAGTTCAATTGTTTTTGTTTAATACTTTTGGGGAGGGGTTGTAGTATCAATATTTATTAATGGAAATATTTACAGTATCGAGCTATAAAAATCTGAAACAACATAAAGACTGGTTGGAATGGAAGAACTACCGAGTCGACCACGGGGTGGGGGATCGATCTTACGACCTCGTGCTTCACATATATAATATGCTATATCTATCACTGAGTTGTTTTAAATACTATTTATTCCGCCTTTTTTATGGCGGTGGGGCCGGTTGGACAGGCGTATATTAGGACGAATCTACACAAATTTAAAACATATACATTCATATAAACAATATAACGGACAATAATAGCATTCATCTAACTGATAGTAGTAATAATAACAATAATATTAAAGGGACATTCCTGAGTTTTCTGCATTGTAAAATGTTTCCAACTAATACAATATTTCTACGATTAAACTTACATATATTAAATATATTTATTTGTTTAGGATATCAGTGCCTGTATATTCAATGTAAGAAGAATAAACTGGATTTTGTCATCAAATAATTTTAAAAAATAATTAGGAAATAAAATGAAATTTACGCTAGTACAAATTTTAGAACGATTAATATACAACCACTAATATTTTATGCCGAAAAATATATTTTATATGTAATTACAATCGTTAAAAAGTCTTTGTTAGTAGATAACATCTTAAAAATTGCAGCAAACTCAGGAATGTCCCTTTAATAATGGATAATTGAATTATATGTAATTACAATCGTTAAAAAGTCTTTGTTAGTAGATAACATCTTTAAAATTGCAGCAAACTCAGGAATGTCCCTTTAATAATGGATAATTGAACATAAAGTAGTCAGTTTTTGACATTACATGCAAAACCCAACCAGAGAATGGGTCCACAAACGAGGTTCGATCCGACCAAAGCTCTGTCATGTGCAGGTTTAAATTTTTCGAACCCGTCTTGGCAGTGGCAGTCCTCCTACAGGCAGGTCAGGAAGGCTGAGTCGTCCTTGAGAGTGGCAGTCCTGTAGACATATCAGAAAGGATATATCGTTCTGGAGAGTGGCAGTCCTGCAGACAGATCTGAAAGGATATATCGTCCTGGAGAGTGGCAGTCCTGCACAAAGATCAGGAAGGATATATCGTCCTGGAGAGTGGCAGTCCTGGAGACATACCAGAAAGGATATATCGTCCTGGAGAGTGGCAGTCCTGCAGACAGATCAAAAAGAATATATCGTCCTGGAGAGTGGCAGTCCTGCAGACAGATCAGGAAGGATACATCGTCCTGGAGAGTGACAGTCCTGCAGACAGATCAGAAAGGATATATCGTCCTGGATAGTGAAAAATGTTTCGTTGTGGAGAGTGGCAGATAGTGAAAAATGTGTCGTTGTGGAGAGTGGCAGACCGATCCTGAAGGATTATTCGTCCTGAGAGTGGCAGTCCTCTTGCAGACCGATCATGAAGGATGATTATTCCTTGAGAGTGGTATTCCTCTTGCAGACATGTTATGAAGGATTAGTTGCCTTGGTAGTGGTATTCCTCTTGCAGACATGTTATGAAGGATTAGTCGCCTTGGTAGTGGTATTCCTCTTGCAGACACGCAACGAATGTGTCATCCTGAGAGTGGCAGTCCTCTTGAAGACAGCAGGATCTGTCGGTTTGGAGTGGTAGTCATCCTGTAGACAGATCAAGAAGGATGTATCGTCCAGGAGAGTGGCAGACAGACCAGGAAGGATGTCACGCCATCGGGGATGATGTATCGTCCTGGAGAATGACAGTCCTCCTACAAACAGGTCAGGAATGATGTGTCGTACTGGAGAATGGCAATCCTACATACATATCCTGAAAGATGTGTTGTCCTGGAGAGTGGGGGTTCTGCAGACAGATCAAATCGTCCCGGAGAATGGCAGTCCTACAGACAGATCAGGACAGATGTGTGATACTGCTGAGTGGCAGACAGCATAGCAGTCACAATCTTCTCATAACATCCCTTGGACTCTCCCTTGTACAAAGATACGAATTTTGAATAATTATAATAACAGTTTTGTCGTTCACCTTCCCATACTGAGCTGTGCATGAACCCAATTCCTGTCAGACTGGAACATCAAAGGCCGTGATATGTGCTGTCCCGACTAAGGGAAAGTTAATACAAAACACCTTGAAGGGTTTTTTTTTGTTTTGTTTTTTGTAGAAGCATAGATTTAGCCTATGTGGCTGTTGGGGGTTTTCTTTATCTCTAATCAGTAAACCATTGAGGGCGACAGACCGATAATGGCAGATTGCGTGTCTGTATTTAATCATCGCGTAATCGTAATGGATTTGGTCGCCATGTTGTCAACAATAACTCATTACTATTTCAGGAACATATTCTGCCTAAGGGTACAACTCGCAGAAATTGGGAGAGTGTATGTATGTAAGAGCGGCGTCCATGGGGGAGTGGTGGTAGAGTGCGTGTATATATGGATGAATAAGAGTGTAAATGTGGGTGGTGGGTGATACGTGTGTGCGTGTACGCATGGGCGTGGTTCTGTTTGTAGCTATGTAAGTTAACTACTTGATGTTGTCCGTTGGACAAACGCTGCCATCCTTGGATTTGGGTTATTATTGGCATGCTTCTATCAGATAACTATTCAAGAACGCATGTCGTGGACACAACCTCTATGTTCACCAGTTATGTCCAAATCATGAATGTCTACTTTAACCGTACCTAGTCTAAAGTAAGTCGGGTTGCAGTACAAAAAGAAAAATTAAGGCACAGTGATGGTGGCGTGTGCAAAAACAGCATGCTCTGAATGTGCACGTTAAGCCCTACGACCTGACCTGACAGTGAGGGTCTAAAGAAATCTTCAGGAAGACGACGTAGACACATTTGAACAAAAAAGGCACTGTTTCGTATTTGCTAGGCGCATGAACAGGGTGATGGTTTTGGGGGTCGAAACTGCCCTGCTCAAAGACATTTATTTTAAAATTTATTCTCCGGGGGAACAAGAATTAAACCTCTCTCCTTGAAACTTCGCCTGCCACAGACTAGACCTATTGCACAGGTCCCTATTGTCTGGGGATGCATCCTTCCTGCAAAAAAGTTCCAACACAGGTCCTTATTGTCTGGGGATGCATCCTTCCTGCAAAAAGGTTCCTACATAGGTCCCTATTGTCTGGGAATGCATCCTTACTGCAAAAAGGTTCCTACACAGGTCCCTATTGTCTGGGGATGCAATTGCACACCCACCCCACCCCCCTTTCTCTTTGCACTGCCAATAAGTACGGCTCTTTTACCAGACAGATGAGATTTTACACAACAAAAGGACTTTATTAATAAATAATGCGGAGTGTGCAAAACGTGCAAGTGTTGTGATTGCGTCCCCATTTTACGTGGCTGTATGATCAGCCCACGGCCGAATGCGCTCGCTCGTTCAGTTGTAGTGTGTATGACACCAAACAAACAGTGGACAAAAACGAAAGAAGAATAATCATTGTTTCCGTATAGAATACACCATCAATGGGCAATCCTTTGGAGAGCTTCGCTCATTATCCTTCCCCTTTGTCCGCGGGTTTCAATATGGATTCACATCATAATAATTCTATGGAGACTCGGATAAATGTATCGAAAATGAAATAGAATGCTTTGAATTCAGTAGCACGTTGTGTAATGTTTTGCTTGCTATTTCCATTATGCCGACACAATTCGGCCTTCTCTTGTTTGTAATGATGTTTGAATAATGTAGCGAGCTATCCATAAAGGCTGAATGCACGCCTTTAAAGTGGACAGAGTTAAAATTAAGCCTCGCTGTTATATGTCCCGCTCTATTACTATAATACAATAGACGCGGATTGAGTGCAACTGAATAATATTGAGAGGCGTAACAAAAGAGGGGAAACCGGGAATGCTTCATTCCAGGCATTTGTCGTAATTACCACAGCAAACACGAACTTATGACAAGAATGAGATGGCAGACATTACTGACTTCTGAAACGCAATTTACGACCACTGTTTCGCCAATTTCCCGTGATCCTCTTGTTTGTCCTAAAATGAAAAGACGTCGACGGTTCTCGTCGCTCATTCTTTCGCAACTGCCGCTGGTGTTTCAAAGTTAATCAAAACTAACTTCGCGAATTTACTAGACTGACTGTCAACAACAGAAATTCGTCATGTCTTGTGGGTTTTCTCTTCTTTTTCTTCTTCTTCTTCTTCTTCTTCTTCTTCTTTTTAAAGTATCACATTAATGAAACCTCATTTTGGGTCATATTTGACAACTAAGTTTTATTTATTACTCACATGCATGTTCTTGCTAAACTATTTTTAATATTTAAATTTAAAAATTGCAAAATGATGAAATACCCTCTAAAAATAGACTACAACTCGACTCCATAACTATTACTTCTCAGACGCATGTGTGTGTTTTTAAAAAAATGAGACATGCATTTTGTGATATTAAAAACACCAGGATGACCAAAAACACTTCGAATGTACGGAAATGGATAATCTAAAGAATAAAATCTAAGTAGAGTATGATTTCAGTTATCACAAACGGCTCCAATAGTCAAACATTTGTCTTAGTGTTTAAAAACTAGGGTATGTCCCTTTAACTATAGATTTATATTTCTATATAATATGTTAAGACGCATTCGTGTTCATACGGTAGTTTTCATGAATGTACGAAAAACCTTTAATTTATTTTAAATTATCCAGTTTAAATCCCATTCAGTTTTTGCGTCTGTTAATATGAAAAATATCCTGTTAGCATTTCAGACTCATTCTGAAAAGGTTTTTCCAAACTAAATTTATCTTTTGTAGTTCAGTGTATTTCATTCTTATGTCTATAGTAAATATTGCTAAACAATTATTTACATTCGTTTCGTCTCCTTTCATTTTCTTTCATTTTACTGCTTCTGTCATATTCCTTGTGCAATTTAAATTTTAAAATAATAATAATTGCAGTCGCCTATATTGTATTATTGTAGTATTTATAATTGCGAGGTCTTGTAAGTTTGACATGTGTCCATTTTTAAAATTATTATTTTGTTCAGACTATTATATGCATTTTGTGTATCTACCACTCCTATAGAATCGAATTAAATCATCCACAAAATATAACATATAAGATTTTGTTACCCAATTATTCAATGCAATCCACTTTCTTATTTGTCAAAGATTCATTTCAAATCACTAAGTTAAACAAACAACATTTACCCTAAAGGTCTGTTTTTAGGAATAAAATTGTTCCCCTTTTTAATCTTCAGAACTTTTCAAGATTGGAATTGTGTATATGCTTTACAAAAAAAAAAACAATAACAAAAAAATACCATAAAAGTAATGGAATCTTTCTTGTTACTTGATGGAAGCCAATTTCTATATGAGCATTTCTCGCGATTTTCTGCTTATTCTTCGGCTTTTTGCTTATTGTATTTACAGTTTATCGCGTCATTCTGTCTTTAATAACGGACGTAAGCCATGCATACTAACCGGAGTATATGGCCCGCTACAGAGAGTGTCAATTTAATTCAATATCCATTAACACTCACACCAGGTTAAAGAGGTCAGGCAATCGCCTGCGAAAATGTGACAAAGAAAATATTTGCAATGTAAAAATCTCTTCTAGACTGGTCCGCGTCGCATCTTTGGTGTTATTCGGGGTCAGCGCATCCTTTCTGCGCTGTTGAATTGCGGAACCGGTGTTCGCTGACACTGGCAATATTTGAAAGCCCAATTCTTATGTCGGGTCGTATATTGGCATTCCATGAGCAATGGGACTGCGGCCATTGTGGTGAAATTGACAAGCTGTCAATTGAGGTTGTGCATTTCACGAGCGAATGCTTGAAAAGGTTACCCTTTAGTTACAAAACGCTCTTTAGCTGGAACCCTAACTTAATTGAAGAATCTGGTAGATTTCTGGCGTTTTCAATTCCGCCCGAAGTTAATGGTCATATTCTTTGCCATAACAACACCGGGAACCAGGGAAAACTTTTATACGGGGTAGAAGTCAAGACGGTGATTATTTCGTGACGCCGGGACATAAATCTTAAAAGATGAAGCTATCCATCTTTAGGAGAAGAAAAAACCCTTATTGACCAATGCTGGGTAAATTGGGAGATACTGGACAAACGTTTTAGCTCTTTTGTGTCTGAGATCAAAAACGTCTCTCGCGATATGAATACGAGAAAGAAAATTGATACTTTTGGTTGTTCATGTTTTAGAGTGGTTTCCCTTGGCAACAATGGCGTCTCGGCGAAGGGGTCAATAGAATTATGACCCTGAGTCTTTAACGGCCAGTCGTATTTTGGCAGCACTGAACAGACTTCCATGAAAGCGGTTTATTTTTTTGAAAGAGATCTCCAGACGTTTAGAAAATTTTATCACGAACTGGCGCTATTCTAAGGCGTCTTTTGCTAAATGTTTTATGAAATATTAAAGTTCACTGCATATCGTATTGACAAAAGTAATTAAGATATTTAGCTTTCTGATCCAGATGCGACACTTTCAAAGCAGTTTTTCGTTCACCAAAAGCCTCTTTTGACGAAAACAACTGATAAAAACGCTAAGTATATCAGGCTTTTTTGCAACGAGACACTTTCTGTGCCAAAAACTGTGACTTGAGTAGGAATGTATAATATACTCAAACATAATCAAATAAAAATGTCTGTCCTATCAATGAATGGGTGACTGTAAAGAATAATCGAATATATTGAATACATTGAAAAATTTATGAATATGTATGTATGTATGTATATATATGTGTGTGTGTGTGTGTGTGTATGTGTGTGTGTGTGTGTGTGTGTGTGTGTGTGTGTATGTATGTATGAATATGTATATATTGTATGAATGTCGAGGTTGACTGTTACATGCATAGATATTAATGCACTGGCGCAGGGGATAATTAAATCCTTTCTGGCCTCAGAAATTGTCCCATGCCGTTGCTTGGACTCGAACCTATGGCACCGAATCGCCCGCAACTTGCAGACTTGCCACAATACGTTCTGAGCTATCCAAACATCCGTGTATGTATGTATGTTAGTATGTTTTTGTGTATGTATGTGTTTGTGCGTGGGTAGCGCGTATGCGTGCATGTGCATATGCATAGCAATATATGTTGTCGATTTTCGTGTATACAAGTATAGTACAACATATTATATTTACACTGTACCAAGGAAAAAGGTTCCGTGTCAAAGTTCAAGGTGCACCGTCAAATTCTTACAGAGTTAAAACAGCTGCGGCTCTACGGCAAACAGACAGGACGGTACATACCACATACTTTGATGAATGAATGAATGTTTAACGACACCCCAGCATGAAAAATACACCGGCTATTGGGTGACAAACTATGGTACATGCAAAAATAAAGTGATGATCGACATCAATATAATAATTCAACAGCTAAATGAAAACACAGTGTAAAGAACTATGCACAAAATACAAAAATCACAGATAGATAAAACTAAAATTGAGAATAAAAATCAGTATCTCGAAGAAATTGCAATAAAAGTTCAGGATGGAATCGAAATGATTCCATCACATTTCTTCGTCCAAATATATCTTTTCTAGTTTCCTTGAGATGATTGCACGCCACCAAAATGTGACGGTACAGGCATACCGTCAGAGTACACTGACAGTGCTAACACTGAGGTGGAAGGAAGGACATGTTTCATTTAACGACACACTCAACACATTTTATTTACGGTTATATGGCGTCAGACATATGGTTAAGGACAACACAGATATTGAGAGAGGAAACCCTCTGTCGCCACTTCATGGGCTACTCTTTTCGATTAGCAGCAAGGGATCTTTTATATGCACCATCCCACAGACAGGATAGCACATACCACGGCCTTTGTTACACCAGTTGTGGAGCACTGGCTGGAGCGAGAAATAGCCAAATGGGTCCACCGACGGGGATCGATCCTACACTGAGGTGGAGGATTCTTCTTCAGAATAAATGAATGGGTCAAGTACTAGTAGGTATGACCGATGCGAGCACGACACAAGACTATTTCATCCACTCTGCATTGCCTGTAGGAGGACTGCCACTCTGCCGGGACTGGCTTCACAGCATGAAGCTTGTTCGCAATCGTACCGTCCCACTCAGCTTGCCGAAAGTCGAAAAGAAAAATTGGTTAATATATTTTTTTCTTCTAAAATCAGTATAAGGCACACCAACCCTGGCATGACACAAATCCAAAGCAGGGGCCTAATTCACTAAACTCTCGCAACTTTGCGATCACGCAGTGTAGTGCTAAGAGACTTGCAAAGAGGATGCTTTGTTGTCTAGCAGAGCCTAAGAGACCTTTGTGAATTAGGCCCCAGATATACTAGCCGCCAAGCACCGGATAGAACAGAAAAATATTTTCATCAATTTAAAGAGGACTGAAAGAAAAATTCGTATTTGAAAGGATGTAATGCAGCTTACCATGTTATATTATATTTGACGCAAATTTTACACACCGTGTACTTGATAACTCTGCTGTATATGAATAAGTAATGGTATATTTTGTTAATACAGTCATACTTACTGGTTCTCAACAAGCGGTCTGTTCTTGTGGAAAACAAGGACTGCAGAGAGAGCTTTAACAAATTGATAGCAATAAAAACATATTTGAACTCGCAGCAACATAGTTAAATAAATGATGTGTATGATAAAAAGAAACAAAAAGCTTCCGTTTAATATTTAACCACTGATTTCGTATATGTAGTGGACTGAAAAATACATTAAAAAATATACTTTGTAAAAATTAATTTTCAATTTTTTATTATGTGTTCGTACACCAAGCAAATGCCTCTTGTATTATCTATCTATATATATACATTTCCTTACGTTGTGTAGTGAGTAGTACCATTGAGAGCAAAGGGAGGGTATTTTTGTACAGATCGATTACTATCAATTTTTAAATGTTGTTTTATGCTATGTTATGGATTTTTTCCTCTTGTGTATTAATAGTATTATTTCAAAATATGAAAAATGTCTGCAGATGGAAACAAAAAGACTAAAAGAGAATATATGCATGATTAAATAGACGATGATGACAGTGGTAATAGTTTTGTTTTTTATTATTAATATTAAATTATTGCTTTGATTGAAAACATATTTTATTGCATATAATATAGCGTTTTCCCTAGCTTATTTTAGCATGGTGCGGCACCATGCCTCAGTAATCTAGCACCATCTTGCCTTAATCAGCACCATGCTGTCCTGAGATTAAACAAGCATTTTTCACTAATCAATTCTAAAATTGCCTTTATAAAACACCCAAAAAGGTATTATTAATTAATAAAATATGTTGTTTATATCTTTTGCCATTCATTTATTAAAGCAAGCACATAAATTATATTAATGTTTATTTCAATTAATTTTGTGTATTTTTAATGAAAAACAAGTGAAAATGGTGAAAATGCCCTAAAAGTGTTTGGTCTACCATGCCTTGCCAAATATATATAATACACACACACACACACACACACACACACACACACACACACACACACACAAGGATTGGACACAAATTATCCAAAACAAAACAAAATGATGAAGATGATAACGATGATGATAATGCTGCTGATGGTGGTGGTGATGATGATGGTGGTGGTGATGATGATGGTGGTGGTGGTGGTGATGGTGGTGGTGGTGATGATGATGATGATGATGATGGTGGTGGTGGTGATGATGATGATGATGGTAGTGGTGGTGGTGGTGATGCTGCTGCTGATGATGATAATGGTGGTGGTGATGATGATGGTGATGTTGATGATGATGATGGTGGTGGTGGTGGTGATGGTGGTGGTGAAGGTGGTGATGATGGTGGTGGTGATGGTCGTAGTGGTGGTCATGATGCCAGGTGATGGTAATGAACACCCAAAAGCTCAGTAGAGTATACGCGATATTTGCAATACAAATATAACAAACAAAATAATATAATTATTGTGTCAAATTTAAAACGCAGAAAAGCATGAAGAAAAAACAACCTCTAAATTTAAAAAAAAATCATTGACGAACAACAAGTGTACGAGGAACGACAAGATATGATAAAACCTGCACCTGAGGTATTTTTGTGAATACCGTTACATCGCGCGTCGCCATTGTTCCAACAATGTCGGCGGTTCGTTATAAAAGGACAAAAACATCATTTTAATGCCACATAATTCGGCGCCTTTATCTCCCGAGATCCTCGAAGAATAGACCAGGCTCTCGGGGCTCGGAGAACTGTCGGGGGTAATCAGCAATTCCCCCTTCAGAGTGGATAGAAACAGGAATATTGAAAAGTTTTCTCTCTTCAGTAACGATCTCTCCATTCTAGTAACACATGTGATCCTCTCTCGGGCGCGAGCCGGAACGGAAACGAGTGTCTGTGAGTCTCCATCGATAATTGGCAAGTAATAGTTAGAGTCTTTGTAACCCCCTCTTAAATGACGTTTTTCCCTCTGAGGCTTCTCCAAGCCGCGGGCAGTCTGTGCGGTCATTACTGGATTGTCTTTTGCCCACTGGTCAGTAAAGGGCATTTGCCGCTGGACAGCATCAAGAAAAGAAAAAAAAGAAGATGATGATGCTGGGGCGCATTAAGGTTTTCTTATGAAAGTGTAGAAAACAGGACTTGAAAAAAGATAGTAGTATTGATAACGTTAAAGGTGCTATGTTAAAGTTGCAATAATGGAGGTTCCCGACAAAAATATTTATTAATTGTTTCCTTTGAAACAAAGTTTATACCTTCAGTAATATGCCTATAAAAACTTACAGCCAAATAATTCCAGTGAACAGTAGAATTTGTTTGTTTTTTAGGTCGAAATATCGAGAGTGTGTCGCACATATTCTTCTGACGTCACTGTTTTGTGCGTACACATTCAACACACGAATTTTACCCAGACGTTTTTGCGGTCAAATGACCAAAAAAACAAAGATGGTGGCCATGCTATATCAAATTATTCGGGAAACCCCTCTTGTCGTCCAGTGTAAGACGTTTTAAAATTACTATTCTAGAGTTAATGATGGAAAATGTATGTGTGGGATCGATTAATTTGTAGTTATTTGTTACAAATAAATGTGAAAATAACAAAATATTGTAGTTTCAACTTTGTCATAGTCCTTTTAATCAGATTGCTATTGAAGTTAGAATTGCGCCTCGCCATATTCCGAACATCATTTTATAATTTTCCAAAACTTGAAAACGCATTTACAGTTGTAACAAGCTTGTATGTTATAACTATCAAAGGTTATCAACAGCTAGCTTCGTAAGACATACGATGTCTGTGGTTTTAAATACATGTGCTATGTAACGTAGATGTACAGCAGTGAAATAACACCCCGCTATTGATTTTTAAAATGGGGGAACAGTACGTTTTTTGATTAGCAACTATGACCAAGGGTATCGAGAAATGACGTGCAACGATAAAACAATGTAGATGAACTATTTTAAACGATTAAGTCATAAAAAGTAACATGTTTATGAAAACAGCTGATATTGCTACTTTAATTATACATGTTTATGAAAACAGTTGATATTGCTGCTTTAATGACGAATGTTTATGACAACAGTTGATATTGCTGCTTTAATGATGCATGTTTATACAAACAGTTGATATTGCTGCTTTAATGATGCATGTTTATGAAAACAGTTGATATTGCTGCTTTAATGATACATGTTTATGACAACAGTTAATATCGCTGCTTTAATGATGCATGTTTATAAAAACAGTTGATATTGCTGCTTTAATGATGCATGTTTATGAAAACAGTTGATATTGCTGCTTTAATGATGCATGTTTATGAAAAGAGTTGATATTGCTGCTTTAATGATACATGTTCATGACAACAGTTGATATTGCTGCTTTAATGATACATGTTAATGACAACAGTTGATATTGCTGCTTTAATGATGCATGTTTAGGAAAACAGTTGATATTGCTGCTTTAATGACACATGTTTAGGAAAACAGTTGATATTGCTGCTTTAATGATGCATGTTTAGGAAAACAGTTGATATTGCTTCTTTAATGATACATGACGTGTTTATAGTAACAGTTGAGCCATCTTATTTTAAATGCTATATTTTATCGACATATTAGCTAAATTAATGTTCGTGTTTATATCCAGTAATATCCAAGAACGCTATTCTGGATAGACATTTCAACTATCTGAGCTGCCTATCCTGTGGAGGTTGTAGCTAGTGATATGAGAGAGAGAGAGAGAGAGAGAGAGAGAGAGAGAGAGAGAGAGAGAGAGAGAGAGAGAGAGAGAGAGAGAGAGAGAGAGAGAGAGACAGAGAGACACACACACACACACACACACACACACACACACACACACACACACACACAGAGGGGTGGGAGGCTCGTACAGAACTTTTTTTCCTGTACGATCTTTTGAACCTTGCCATCATCCACGTCCTCAAATCAACCCCTGGAAACATCATGGCTTCACAGATCTCGCAAACACACACTTGTTTTATTTCCTAATAGTCAGACCACGATCTTGGCACTGCTATCTGGCCTCAGATCACAGTTATCTTCCCATTTGGGAAATCCGGAAATTTGTCCGCGCAAGTAGTCTGCTGTTTGATTGTGATTATTTCATGGCAGACAGCTTTGAAGTGGCAACTATTTGACTGAAGTTGACAGGGGAGAGCATGTAATTTGTAAACATGTGTAACTTGTTGACATTGAAGACTTGTTTGTGGTAATTCTGGCCCATGCAAAAGTAGTGTTTTTTGGGTGTAAAATGGGTGTACTTCTGCCAGGTTTAGTGGGTGTGTTTGTTTAAACCAATATGCTGGGATAAAGAGCTGGACAACAGGGGTTGTCCTTTTCAGGGTATGTTTCCACCAGGCAGGCAAAGGTACATACAAAAATTTCATGGGCCTGCTGATGTTAATTAAAAAAATGTTATAGCCACTAACACTATATAGAAACATACTGCGTAATTAATTGTGGTTTGTGGCCATCTCCGGTCCGATATGTTCCCGCTAAAGCTAGCAGACACTGATAACTGTCCATGTCAAACAGGATCACAGTCTTCAGAGCACATGCAGAAATCAGTCTGTCCCGGTTCAAATCCCTGGCTATCAAGAGACAGGACCCGGGATGGACATTCCTGAAACCTTGGGGGTATAGGGACATGTTAAAAAAAGTTCTACGTCCAGGCCCGTAGCATGGTGGATATTATTGGGGGGAGGGAATTGAACGAGCCCCGAAGGCGCATGGTATTTTGGGGGTCCGGGGGCATGATTCAAAGGTTATTTGCCCGTTACTGTAACTCTCTCCGTTAATCTCGATCCGTTAGTCTCGCTACAACTTTTACATTCAGTCGACATGTAAGAGGTTATAAAAAAAAAGTCAAAATTATTGGGGGGCCCAGGCCTGTAGTCTAAATCCGAAGTCTTTTTCCCTGTACAACGAAGCTAGGTTAAAGCACTGGTCGAACACAACAGCACTGATCACAAGCTTTGGGGCACCAAAGAAGACTGGATTCAGACAGAGGTACATTTCATGCAACACGCCACCATTTGGCGTGTCGTTACTTGTTATAGCAACTTAATATAGTCCGGTTTAGAAAATAGTTCCTCATGAAAAAAAATACTACCAAACTGTGATATGTTTTTTGCAGTCTTTCTTTGATGATTACATGTAGACTGACCTCTGTACAATCTAATTAAAATTAGCTCCACTATTACAAGTGGATCTAACAGCAGCCCGTTGGAGCTCATGTCCAGTTGACCTTTCATTCGACCAATCAAAACCTTACTTGCAAAATCATGCCAATGATTTGAAAAGAATTTGAAAACATTCGGAATTATGCCGAGGGTATATGAAATGATTCGGGTGAATTACGAAGTATGCCGAAAACTAATTTCAATATAAAATTTTATATAAAATTCGTTTCAAGACGAAAAACAAACCGTGATGGTATAGCCATAAAATCTGTTTATACTAGTATACAATCCAGAGTTATTACTGCCTATTGCATAAATAGTCTCGCCCGATATTTTTAGAATTTGTATACTCCCGAATAATGCTATAAAAGGCGAAGTGTAATTAGTCGATATTTAAATTGTTATTTATAGATGAAATGTCACCTGGACATGGGAGTCTACGAAATGCTGTTAGATCTACTGGTAGACCAGTGGAGCTAATTTTAATCAGATTGACCTCTGCAGTACACGTATTTAAATAACCCATTGGTTTGAAGTTGTTTGTTACATGTAGTAATAACTGATAGCAACTGTGCAAGTGGTGTAGTATCACTCGCATAACAGCAACACGAGGCGGTGTTCAGGCATGAGAGCTGTTAACTGAAACATTTCGTGGTCGACCTATGTTGATTTTTGAGAGTTGAGAGCACTCTCCAAAATTAGTAGTCACATGATCCTCTCGAGAGATTTGTGGTACTAGTAATTCAGAACAGTTCCAAATTCAGGAACATAAGTATTTAATTCCCAATATTAGGTCAACATAAATGTTTGGTGTTTTAAAGTACATAATGAATATTTTTACTTGTGTTTTTAAATATTATTACCAATGGAACCAAACAAGTGATTACACCCACACTAACAGTAAAGAGGGTTGGGACGTAGCCAGTGGTAAAGCGCTCGCTTGATGCGCGGTCGGTTTGGGATCGATCTCCGTCGGTGGGCCCATTGGGCTATTTCTCGCTCCAGCCAGTGCACCACGATTGGTACACCAAGGCCGTAGTATGTGCTATCTTGTCTATGGGATGGTGCATATAAAAGATCCCTTGCTGCTAATCGAAAAGAGTATCCCATGAAGTGGCGACAGCGGGTTTCTTCCCTCAATATTTGTGTGGTCCTTAACCATATGTTCGACGCCATATAACCGTAAATAAAATGTGTTGAGTGCATCGTTAAATAAAACATTTCCTTCCTTCCTTCTTCTAACAGCAAAGAGTTATTACATCCAAAGTCATCATCAATAGTGTAATGAATGAATGAATGAATAAATGAATGAATGGATGGATGAATGAATGAATGAATAGATAGATAAATGAATGAATGAATGAATTAATTAATTAATTAATTAATTAATTAATGATTGAATGTTTAACGACACCCAACCAAAACAAAATCGGTTATTGGGTGTCAAACAAAGGGACGTGATGATCTATATTTAAATATCAATTAAAATTCCAAAATTATTAACAAAAATAGTATAGACAGAATCACATTTATGAAAGACACAATGAATAGAATAGAATAGAACAGGGGCCTAATTCACTAACTCTCGCAACTTTGCGATCTCGCAGTGCAGTGCTAAATGAATTGCAAAGAGGAAGCTTTGTTATCTACCTGGGCCTAATTCACAAAGGTATCTTAGGCTCTGTTAGACAACAAAGCATCCTCTTTGTAAGTCTTTTAGCATTGCACTGCGAGATTGCAAAGTTGTGAGAGTTTAGTGAATTAGGCCCCAGAGCCTAAGAGACCTTTGTGAATTAGGCCACAGATGTTTAACGACGCCCCAGCACGAAAAATACATCGGCTATTGGGTGTCAGACTATGGTAAATGCAAAGACACAATGAAGTATATTAATATGAAGTATAAAAAAAGACACAAAAAAAGAAAGAAACTCTATGGTCAGACCATGAAAACAGTGTATGGAGCTGTGGTAAACACACCAATGTCGAACCGAATTATTAACAAAACGAAAAACAGATTTGAAAACATTATCACAGAAAGAAGTGTTTTATTTAACGACGCACCACTCAACACATTTTATTTACGGTTATATGGCGTCAGATATATGGTTAAGGACCACACAGATTCTAAGAGGAAACCCGCTGTTGCCACTACATGGGCTACTCTTCCGATTAGCAGCAAGGGATCTTTTATTTGCGCTTCCCACAGGCAGGATAGCACAAACCATGGCCTTTGTTGAACCAGTTATGGATCACTGGTCGGTGCAAGTGGTTTACACCTACCCATTGAGCCTTGCGGAGCACTCACTCAGGGTTTGGAGTCGGTATCTAGATTAAAAATCCCATGTCTCGACTGGGATCCGAACCCAGTACCTACCAGCCTGTAGACCGATGGCCTGCCACGATGCCACCGAGGCCGGTACATTATCACAGATGCTTATAGAACGTATCTTACAATTTCCAAGAAATACGAGTATAGTACTGGATATGTGCTGTAATCGCCACTCTCAGGGAAACCCACGATAATGTTGTCACCACTGTACCACGATCAGTGGCGTAGCTAGGGGGGGGGGGGGGGGGGGGGGGGGGGGGGGGGGGGGGGGGGGGGGGGGGGGTGGGGGGGGGGGGGTGGGGGGGGGGGAGGGCAATACCCCCCCCCCAATCAAACTTTGTTTATTTTTATTTTTACAGTATTAATTTTTATAAAATCATATATACATGCATACATACATACATACATACATACATACATACACACATACATACATACATACATACACATATACATACATAAATACATAGTGGGGGCGGGACGTAGTTCAGTAGTAAAGCGCTCGCTTGATGCCATATGTTTGATATCCAATAGCCGATGATTAATAAATCAATGTGCTCTAGTGGTGTCGTTAAGCAAAGCAAACTTTAGTTTACATACACAGTGTGGGTTGCCCCCCTCCCAATAGTATGCCCCCCCCCCCCCCGCCCCTATAAAATGTGACCACCCTTTGAAAACCAACATACACTGGGGATAGTGTAAGAAAGTTAAATGTGTTAGCGGCAGTCAATGACACATTAGTGATATTCATTTCTACATTACATCTGTATAACTAAAGTTTATTTTGTTTAACGACACCACTAGAGCACATTGATTAATTAATCATCGGCTATTGGTAATTCTGACTCGTAGTCATCAGAGGAAACCCGCTACATTTTTTCTAGCAAGAAACTAAGTATTACCCAGCATAAGCGTACGAGACAGGGGGCGGCGGGGGGAACTGCCCCCATACACCCCTCCCCAACCCCCCCCCCCCCCCCCCCCACACACACACACCAGTCATGGAGAAAATGCTTAAATTCGGGCAAATATTAGTTGTAACCCATGTCAAAATGCGTGGCGATTCGTTGCAACCTTGTATAGCTGTTTGGCAGTAATACTAATTATGAATAATCCAGATTCGGGCACTATCCGGGCAAACATCAGTATGCACCACCACCCCCCCCCCCCCCCCCCCCTTTACAAAAATGGCAGCCCGTACGCATATGTTAAATAGTAATAACATACAATGGTATAAGTGGACAAAGTTCCTTAAATCATTTGTGATGCAAAAAAACAGCCCATCAGTAAAAATAAAAAGTGTAAACTCTATATTCAGTTCATTTGTACTATATACAACCCGTCAAAACAGTTATTAAAAGTCCATGCTGTTCTACTACATAACAAGACATCCCCCCACTCTTCGTCACCCTCTTATTCAAAGATTTCTATCCACACCGTCGTACATTCAAATGAAAACCTGGAACCGGAAGTGAGCGGAAGGCCGCCATTGTGGGGGGTTTCTTTTGGTTCTATCTTTCGCCAGGTTACCGGTGATTCGCGGGAAATGGCGGCACCACAATACTTTGTCGCTAGTTTTGTTATTTTCGTTAAACCCATTGTTCCAGCCCACCGGCGGCAAAAAGCTTCTTTCTCGTGGTAACGAAGTGCATTATTAGCCATAGAATTAATAGCATGGTTTTCACTGCGGAATAGCTTTCCATTGATGGCGGGCCACGTGGCGGACAATGAGCCGGTTTGTTCCTTAATAACGAGGTCTATTGACTACAGTTACAGAATGCAGATCATGCAAACCTACTCAATATAAATGTTAAAAAATTCATTTTCATTTAATTTTGTTTTTGTTAACTGTATTACGTCCTCTTTTACGACTGATTATGGTTTTCTTTCTTTTTTTACTTATTTTTTTTAACCTGTATGTCATGAAGAGTACGTAGCGTTGATTTTAATAAATGTGTTTTTATGTCATTAGTGAGATTTTTTTTCAACTTGTCATTTGTGTTGTTTAAGAACAACATTTAATAGGATATAATGTATAGCAGTCTAAAGAAAACTCATACGTATTTATACAATTTATAATCTCTATTTTAGTTTTACAATAGTATGCAGTTTAGCTTTTTCACATATAAATTTGGAAATAGTGTATACAATTCACTTTGTGAAAAATCCTTTAAAATTATAGAATTCGAAATATACTTAAAGGCAAAAGTTATTGTGACATGGATTGTTTGGAGTAATAAATTTGTGAATGGATTTATGGATGTAAACCAGAGAAAATATGCATCAAACAGCTCAAAGAAATGCAACCAAGCAGTTGTTGCAGCGATTGCATGCTTTGTGCAAGAAACATGGAATATTCGGGAGAAATCCTGTCCAGTGTTCACCATAAACGGCCAGACATTCAGTCGCAAATCATTGCCACTCTATGCAGCCTTCAGAAGTCCAGAAGTCAGAAAACTGTTTGATGCAATTTCGTCATGCCACGCCTCATTGAAAATGACAAATGGCAAGTCATAGGGATGCTTGAATCTGGGACCTCGCAGAGTGACGTCGCACGTCAATTCAACGTCCACAGAAAACTATATGGCACTTATGGCAACGATATCAACAAAACAACCAGGTCAGAGACCGTCCCCGTAGCGGCCAACAACCCGTGACAACCCCTCGCCAAGACACATGGATCCGAACCATGCTGATCCTTCCTCAGATCTGGAATAGCATTCCCAGGAACTTTCTCCAGCGTTTAGTGACCTCAATGAGACGACGGTGCCAGGTCTGTATCAATGCTCATGGTGGACACACTTGTTACTGACTGTGTGAACTTCGCTCTGGACCCCCTCTAGTTATGTGACTTATTTGCATATGGCAGGTGCGCCCTTTGCATGGACTATTGCTCGTTTCCATACCTTCGGACATTCCTCTTTCCATGTTATAACGTTTCATACACGGCAGTACAAATTTACCATTAATTATCTTTTGTGTGTCACAATAACTTTTGCCTTTGAGCATATATCAAAGTTAATAGGATTTTATTGTTGTTGTTGTTGTTGTTGTTTTAGGACACTACTTGAGCATATTGATTTCTTAATCATCGGCTACTGGGTATCAAACGTTTGGTAAATCAGACATTTAGTCTTAGAGGAAACCCGTTACATATTTTCATTAGCAGCAAGGGATTGTTCACATGCACAGGCAGGACAGTACTTTGATATATCAGGGAATGGATCCACCGATGTTCGATCCAAGGACCCAAGTGCCTCAGGCGAGTGTACGCCTACCAACTGCGCCAAATTCCAAGCCCCTCGCACTTTAAAACTAAAACTAATTAAAGTGACAGATCCTAGTTTTTAAACACATAAGGCATATTGTTAACTATTAAAGCTGAGTTTTTTTATAACGAAAATCATACTTTACTTAGATTTTATTGTTTAAATTATTGATTTCCGTACATTCGAAGAGTTTTTTGTCATTATAGTGTTTATAATAATGCATTTTTCATAATTATTTTTAAAAACGCACGTGCGTCTGAGAAGTAACGGTTATGGAATCGACTTTTAGTCTGTTTATAAGGGTATATCACCGTTTTAATGTCACAGAATCGTTTTACTCTGTTGTAAGTTTATCAAAGTAAGTTACAGGTTTGTAGATTAACTAAATTCAGTGTGTCCAGTTTTACGAGTTCAAACTTGGGTCTGCGCCTTTAAGGCTAATTGCAGTACTTAAAATGTTTACGGATGTTTAATCGTGCTTTCTTGGTTTCCAACATTCGAGTCATCTATTCGTGACATAATTATGTTAACAGATAGTTGTTAGTGAGAGAAATTCCCCTCCTCCGCAATCAGAAATTTTAATGTTTTACTAATGAATAATCGTTAATCAAGTTTTTAAATTATTTTGTAATTGACTCATGTAATATTTATTTTGCATCTTAGTGGTCTGTGGAATACCAAACGTGTCTTTTTGTTTTCTAATTTCAACTTCCTACCTAGAAAAGTCCTACATTCGGCCCTCTACCCGTATCTTAAAGTCCAACTTCGCTATTGCCGGGTTCATGTATACATCGCCCTATCCCCCCCCCCCCCCCCCCCACCCCGAGAGCAAAAATGTACGGGTTTTTTTTGGTCTTATCTATAAAAATAAAGGTAAAACTATAGCTTGTGCCCCCACTACACTATGGACTCATGGAGGCTGTGACCCCTTGCTACAGGATATCGTTCTTACGAACCTGATAGCTCATTAATTGGAGAGGGTGGATATGGTTAATGACTTGAATATTTCAAACATCTAGAAAGTACATCACTTTTTTTTTTTTTTTCTTCTTCAAAGAAGAAGACAAATAGCTATTCTCTGTGGTCCAGGCTGGTCAATGGACGATCAAAGGGTGTTGATGGATTCAGCGCAAGACATTCTCTACAGACTCCGTCCACAATTCATAGAAATTTGTCTACATCTGTCGTCAGGCCGAGGAGGATCCCATTTAATCTTCAGTTATAAACGTTTAATCATATTTCCGAGCAAACATAATCACAATCAGCCGCGAAATCTCTCCCCTCAACGAGACAACGCGACGCAAAAAGATCCCATATTAATGCTGATCAGGGTCACCTCGCAGAAGAAGGGCCCATTTGTAATTGACCAAGCCAAACAGCCTCTGGTGGCCTTGCGAGGAGGCACAAAAATTACATTCCTCCACTATAGTTTCCCCGATTGCTAAAAAGTCATGAAACTCCGGCGAAAGAAACCGTTAATGAGCAAGCAATTCGATTCTCTGGACTCGCTTTTACGAGTACATAGAACACAAATCAGCGGATAATGGTGTGTCCACCTTTGCCTTCCGACTGCAAACATGTCGGTCGCCATGATGGATGGAGAAATAATGGTGCTCTCGCCATCGCGGAGGGAGAGCCCAAAGACTACCGCGGGAATTGTGGGTAAACAACGCTGGCGGCTCTCGTTTGGCCTTTTGAATACCGATGCAAGATGATCGGCGAAAACGACTTGATTTCATCACAAGGGCTGGATATTGCTTCTAACCTGGGCGATCAGTCTGAAAGACATATTGCTCCCGAATCAAAGATTACCCACGTTATGACGGCGCGCAATGTTTCATGGTCAGCCAGACTCATCCGCGCTGTCGCGGCCGTCATTCGGTTCTGTCCGAGTAGTGCGGGACTACTTTAGTCATCCGCTGCTTGCGCGTTGCGTTAGTGCGCGGGAAAGGGGACGTAACTCGACAGGGGAGGGCAAACGGTTTGGTTAGACCTGTAAAACAGAGAGCAATCATGACGGGATGTGTTAGACCAATATTGAGATTTGACGATAAAATAATCATATTAGTTCGTGGAAATTTGAACACCATTCAAACGGTTAGAATAGTTTTCTTCCACTTTAACGACATGAATGCACGTGCATCAATGTTATTAAAGTGCCAACAACTAGTTTCTTTTTTTCTTTTTTATTGCCCTCCTGTTGAGGTTTTTCTCCTTTCTGTATTAAAAAAAAGAACGTGGTAAAGAATTTAGTTTGTTTTTTAAAAATTATTTATCTGTAATTAAAATAAAATATATAATTATTTAGTATCATTATTATAATTACACATTTAATATTTTTAGCTATACTGGGGCGTAGCCAGAGAGGAAAAAACGCCGAGTCAAACCCAGACCTGTAAAATAAATATCAGTGTCATAAAATAAAATAAATCTGGGGAAATTCCAGACGAGGCAAGCGTCTCGTCTGCCTCATGCTAGCTACGCCATTGCTATAATATATATTTAACTACACATAACCGGCACATTCTGAACAAGCAGAAGCGGTTGGGGACGGGGATTGGCGCCACCATTCCGAATTTCCATGGGGGTGGGAAGGTTTGGGGGGGGGTTGTTTTTTTGTGATGCACTTTTTACCATTTAGCAATATGGACAGTGTAAACTAACACAACCGTTAAAGGAACCAATCGCAAGCAATGAAACAACCCCAAAGAATAGAGCGTATTAGAAGAATTTGCCCTAAAAGACCAACGGGAGTGGTGGTGTGCAAGGACCTTTTTGTTGTGATTAAAAATGTTAATTCTTAAGAATTATTGAGTAACAAATAGCCTACGTTTTAAAAATAAAAATAAAAATTAATTTTAAAAAACCGCGGAAGGTGTGCCTTAAACATCCTTTCTGAATCTGTGACTGGTCCAGTTAGCCTGTATTGAGTAGTACTGAAGTGGGGGTGTGGGGGTCAATGGGTACAGAAAATGCAGTGTATAGTTTCTCTTATATATTCCATCGAGATGCCAAACCATGATGATTACTTGTTATTGGTATATCTCTTTTTTTTTCTTTGCCTACTTGTTTTTGTCCTTTAAGTTATATCAATTGGAGATTCATATCAGTAATTATTATAACGTTGATTATTTTATTGTGGGGTTTGTCTTTTTCTCTAAAGTCAGATGTTCAGTCATGCCTACCCATTATAATTTTTCATTAAAAAAAATTAATAGCATCTAACATGAAAATAATGGCGCATGGATTTGGTTTATTATCACCCTTAACGGTAATGCATTGCCCCTTATATTGTGAAAATAATTAAGACGTCGTTTCCCGTCTTTGGAGAAAACGTCGAATCAATGTTTTAAAAGCTGAAAATCAATTTAAATCTGAAAATAAAAATCCAACCTTTTTTACATTAGTGGACTTAACGAAATCGTTGTTTGCTGTATTAAAACGCTCAAATTCATTTCTTTCACAAAAACCGGAAACGGTCGTGAAACGAATGCGACGGACAAAACAAAAAGTTTTCAAAAATGGTTTTGATGCAGAAATATGTTGATTTGGTATCGCTGAAGCAATTTTTGCGAGAAAAGCTGCTTTCGACTTAATTCCATTTTGATTCCAACTCTTGAAAAAAAAAAAGAAAAAAAAAAAGAGGAGGTATTTTCGCGAAAGGCTTCGTATCGGCTCATGGATGATCCGATTCTATTGAAGTCTGTGTAATTCAGCTTCTTACCGGCTATGGCTTCATTAATCTTTTGTTGCAGTTTGATGAAATATCAGCAAAAGCAGCAGAAAACAAGACGTCAATAGGGAGCAATGGATCCGAGAACAATGGCGTTGAATGAACACCATGGGTTCCGCGCGCTTCCTCCATTATTAAGGCACTTTCGAGAGATCTGCGACAAAAGATTTTGCTTTTAAACCCATCAATACATGGCTCAATTATTATAATTCAAGCATTTCAAGTAATGAAGCATCTTTCAGCCCTCACAAGTTCAGTTCTAATAAAACACAAAGACGCCACAAGCCGCCATTCCTGCTGAATGCTTGCTGAATTACCTGGGTCAAAGGTCATATCACGAAGACTGGATGGGCTCTGATTGAAGTTGATTCGGGGTACATGGTGAATGATACTCGTCCTTAATTGTCTTCCCTTTGCTGGAAGGTATAAGCAATATCCCTTAGGGCAGCGGTGCACTTCGATTCATGATGGTTCGGGCAGAGCCGCGAAAGTCTTATTTTGGCCTCATTGATATGGTGCAATGTAGAGATACCGTTCTTTGGAAGTGGAGGATTTTTTTCTATGAATTTAATCTGGATAGAGATCGTTAGATGAGATCTTATACAGCGAAGTGAAGATCTTGTGACCAAAGAGCACGGGAAAGTCATTATATTATACATTTTGCTATATCGTGATTCACAAGCAGTGTAAACGGGTAAAGGTTTGCCTTGAGATATGCAATGTTAGATTTAGTTGAGAGTCCGCCCTTCAGCATTAACTCATTAAGATTTGTCCCGGACAGACAGTTCACTAAGTAAGTTCAGCTTGGTGCCTGTGCCAGCGTGTTTGAACTTAATTGAATATAAGCAAAAATAAACCATCCGTCATCGTTTGACCCTAACATTTGAAACTTTGAGGGATTCAGAAAGGGAGACATACAGAGAGAGTGCGCACATGAGAGAGAGAGAGAGAGAGAGAGAGGGGGGGGGGGGACAGAGATAGAGAGAGGGTGAGAGAGAGAGAGAGAGAGAGAGAGAGAGAGAGAGAGAGAGAGAGAGAGAGAGAGAGAGAGAGAGAGAGATGATAAGATAGAGCAAGAGTGAGCATAAGAGAAAGGAAGAAGAGTGTAAGAGCGAGAGAAACGCAAATAAAGAGGGGGGGGGGGGGGGGACGGTACCGGTACATAGGCTATTCCTATCAGAAACCAGTAGGAAGTATTTTATATACACGTCCCCATAGTGAGGACAGTACCTAAAATGGCCGATGGTGTAGTGTTCTGGGAGTGGCAGTCCTCCTGTAAACGAAGCAACAACGATCAGCGATTCGTGAAAACAACCATAACGTTGTCAAAATATCTTTTCGACTCTGGTTTGTGCGATGATACGATTATGACAACGATTTTGGCTATTCTGAGTTCTTAACCCTACTAAAATAAACACATCCTGCATTGTTTTAGTTTTTAAAGACACTTTCGTACCTTAACATGTATAAAATATAATGCTATTGGGCGGGTTTTTAAAATTTCGTTTGACCATTGGAACATGTAATAAATTCGTATGTACGAAATTATTTTAGACAAATCGATGTTGAGATACTACAAAACGTTACCACGTCCATTGCATTGGTCATAGAATATTCATATTCCAAGCAAGAAATTGTTGTTAAAGGGACAAACACCAGTTTTTAAACACTAATGCACACTATTAGAGCCGTTTATGATCACTGAAATCAAACATTACTTATATTTTATTGTTTAGATAATCCATTTCCGTACAACCGAAGTGTTTCTGGTCATCCTAGTGTTTCTAATACCACAATATAATGCATTTTTCATATTTTTAAAAACGCACGTGTTTCTCAGAAATAACAGTTACGGAGTCGAGTTTTAGTCTATTGTTAAACGATCTTTCATCCATTTCAACGTCACAGACTTTCACTCTCTTTTAACGCTATCCAAACGTTAACCAAACTTAGTGTCCATTTTCACGGGTTGAAACTGGGGTCTGCGTCTTTAAATTGTAATTTTAATCATGTAAAAAAAAAAAAAAACATTATTTGCCAAAAACCTTTAAAATGATTACAAAATCAGAATAACAAGGCTAGGGCACGTTTGTCATGACAGTAGTGGGGGCACGGGTAAGGTTTTAAATAAGGGAAAACTGTAATTCGAAAAAGAAAAAAACACACTATTTCGTTGTACGTTGTTGACGGTTCAGAAAAATATACCCCATACTTATCCATGTTATAACAAACTATTTTTATATGACCTAGGGTTGATTATAAGCATATATATATATTATATATATATATATATATATATATATATACACACATTACATTTAATAACTGGCCCCTCCAGTTGTTCCGTCCCTCAGCAACTTCCGACGCCTATATGTTTTTTGGATTAAAATTTATCATAGCTCCATACACTGCGTTTTGGCAACAGAAATGTTTGTATAGACTTTGATTCATTCTTATGCCTTTGTTTGACACTCAGTAGCCAGTTTTCCATTGTGCTGGGGTGTCGTTAAATAACACCCCATTCATTCATTCATGTTATATTTAGTTACCTAAAACTGTATCTACCAAAACAACAGAAAGTGTTATATGTTATGAACATTAATTCTAAACCCAGAAAAGTGATGACTGTAATTACATTAATGATAAAGTAATATTTTAAAAAATACATGTTCTTCAGTCTCACTCTTTCCACAACATGTCCTGTTTTGTTTTTGGAACGATTCCCTGCTGTTTTTTGTTTGTTTGTTTTTGTATATATTACGTTTCTCCTTCCCTTTCCTTATCTTTCTCTCTCACACTCTTTCTCTCTCTTTCTCTCTCTTTCTTTCTATCTAACTATCTATCTCTCTTCTACACCCTCTGTCTGTCTGTGTGTGTGTGTGTGTGTGTGTGTCACTGTCTGTCTGTCTGTCTGTCTGTCTCTCTCTCTCTCTCTCTCTCTCTCTCTCTCTCTCTCTCTCTCTCTCTCTCTCTCTCTCTCTCTCTCTCTCTCTCTCTCTCTCTCTCTGTATGCGTCTATCGTATTAACTGAATTTCCATTTTCGTTCACCTCTTCCTATTTGCCACCCTATATTTAATTTACTTGTATACTTCAAATACATTTTAGTTGACTTATTGAAGTATGATACTTAAAAGCGCACTGAATGTTAATGTTAGATCAGTCTTCTGCCACGGAAATCCTTAGGAACTGTTGATTGCGGGTTTATCGCTGTAATTTCTGTCTATATTACCGTTATCATAACCATTAAATTTGCTATAATACGCAGAGATCAACCTACCAATCATCCATTCGACACCTACTTACATCTGCCAAAGGCTCGAGTATGTTTGTTGTGGGCACTAATGTAGCCAGGATTTTATATTGGGGGGCAACCCATATTGGGTGGGGGAGTCAACCCATACTATGTGTGTATGTATGTATGATTGATTTTATAAAAGTTAATACAGTTTTACAATAAAAGGTTTGACTGGGGGGGGGGGGGGGGGCAGAGCCAGTCAAAGGTCAAATTTAAACAAGGTAATAAAAGCCGATTTAAAGCACTAAACTGGGCATAGTTGTACTTTAAGATCATAAAGAATATCTGAGATGGTGCTGCCCGCTGTTAAAGTTCAAAGAAAGTCGTTCCAAGATTAAGGTCAAATTAAAACTATATTGCAATGACTGCCAAAACATAAATTGCTATTTTTCACTTAAGCCAAAACATGATTGGACTTTAGTGGTAATACATTTCATTTATGATAACATCTTGCTAACTAGGATATACAGCATCATTTGAATCCAAGATGGCCACCAACATGGTCGCCCACAGAAAAATACTAGTCAGCTAGCATGGCACTGACCCTTCCAGTTCGGTACCAACAATTGTTCTTTGTAGTTTTAGCATATGTGGAAGGAGCTGATTGAGGACCCGAAGAGTGCAACTTTGACACCTTTTAGCATTTTGAAATATTCAAGATAGCATGCAAGATGGCTGCCAAAACACAAAACTGACAATATATCTGATACTTGCAATCACCTATGACAAACCTGTTCGCTATGACTGGGTTTTACGGTCTGGGAATTAATTTTGAACTACCCTTAGCTAATATAGACATATGGACGTCATTTAAATCTAAGATGGCCACCACTATAGTAGCAGTCGATCTAGAAGGGAAATGCTAAATGTTTATATTAGTGATAGAGCTTTTATCCAACAAGGCAACATAATTTGTTGCCAAGAGTAAGAAATGAGCATATCCTACCTTTTACCCCAAATAATAATTTTAACTTCAAATACAGAGTTTTAGGGTGCATGGAATTCACTTATTGTATAATAATACTTCTAATAGAGAGCTATTTTGTTATTATTTGAATCCAAGATGTCTTCCAAAACGACTGCAAAAACATAGAACAACTATGTTGTGTTTTGCATTAGCTGAGTTTTAATCCATCTTTGGTAACATTTTCTAAAATACAATGTATAATAGTCATTCTTAAGCCGCCTGCTACATTCTATGTGGTGCACGATCTAGAAGTAATGTTGTGTCATGTAGACTATGTCTATAAAGTCAACCTTAATCTGTTAAATAAGCCCTAGATAATGTAAAATGCGATAAACTACAATTTCCTTGTTCTGACTGATGTTATGGTGGCCATCTTGGATTTAAATGATGTTGCACAGTCTTGATTAGTTGGGTGTTGTTCAAAGTTAGTTACGTGTCTCCTTAAAAGCCGGGCATAGACATCAACAGTTTGTCATAGGTGATAATATATCTGGTATATTGCCAATTCTGTTTTGACGCCATCTTGAAAATATTTCACAATGTTCAAGGATGCCACGTTTGTATTCTCTAGATCCTCAATTAGCACCTTTGAAAGATGCAAAAAACGACTGAGGGTTTGACAATCAAAGTACTAGTTTAATTATTCGAAATTTAGTTATTTTTTTCTGAATTTCATGAATACCATTTTAGTTTGACCTTTGACCTTGACCTGACCTTGATGTCTAAATTGGGAGAGTCGTCTCTTAAACATTTTGTACATGTTTAGGGTAAATATATACCTAATGTAGTACAAATGTAATCTGAAACGGCTTTTCTGGATATTGTCTACATTTGACCTTTGACCTTGATCTGACCTTGACCTGTAAAATCAGGTAACCCTCTTTCAAAAAATGTGTACTTTCCTAAACAACAACTGTACTAAATTTGGTGCTTTGGGTCAGCAAGTTACGATCATTCCCAGAAGCCACCGCACTATATGTCCATACGAGGGGCGGGACGTAGCTCAGTGGTAAAGTGCTCGCCTGATGCGCGGTCGGTCTAGGATCGATGCCCGTCGATGGGCCCATTGGGCTATTTCTCGTTCCAGCCCATGCACCACGACTGGTATATCAAAGGCCGTGGTATGTGTTATTTTGTCTTTGGGGTAGTGCATATAAAAGATCCCATGCTACTAATGGAAAAATGTAGCGGGTTTCTTCTCTAAGACTAAGTTTCTAGGGAGTTCCAAGGGAATGCTTCCTCGTAAACGTTTGAAAATTAGATGAACTGAAATGCAATTTCCTGCATTCAACAAGTAAAATTCATCTCTACCTTAAGATTTACTACCAATAATATGTTTTATCCACCACCCCCACCACCCCCACCACCCGCTCCGCCGTGCCTGAGGATTACGTTATAATAATGGGGATGAACTTTGCTTGTATGTAAGTGTTATGGTGCATTAAGAGATCATATTTAAACATTTATGTAAAAACCATTCATCAGAAAATGTGGATATATTATTTAATATAAGTCTTTATCTTTATAATGTACCAAAAATCGTAGAAATGCATAAATGTTTAAATATACCTATATGTTATATCAATTCAAATGTCAGCTACATGTATGCGCCAAACGTATGAAAAGAAAGAAGTGTTTTATTTAACGACGCACTCAACACATTTTATTTACGGTTATATGGCGTCAGACATATGGTTAAGGACCACACAGATTTTGAGAGGAAACCCGCTGTCGCCACTACATGGGCTACTCTTCCGATTGGCAGCAAGGGATCTTTTATTTGCGCTTCCCACAGGCAGGATAGCACAAACCATGGTCTTTGTTGAACCAGTTATGGATCACTGGTCGGTGCAAGTGGTTTACACCTACCCATTGAGCCTTGCGGAGCACTCACTCAGGGTTTGGAGTCGGTATCTGGATTAAAAATCCCATGCCTGGACTGGGATCCGAACCCAGTACCTACCAGCCTGTAGACCGATGGCCTGACACGACGCCACCGAGGCCGGTCAAAATGTATGGAAGACTTCTGATTGTATTGTGGGCCTATGACCTTGATACTGAATAAATTGTCCGTCTGTTTAATGTTTGAACATACAGTGACCTTTGATCCATTACAAATAGGACAATCATAATAACATTGAATATACATACATTGGTATTTTAAACAGGAAGATGTATTTAATAAGTAATTTAATGGTTTGAAATGGGGGTTTTAATGGCACAAACTCACGACTTTAGAATTTTTGTTATTATTATTATTTCAATTATTTTGTTCTTTTTCTTTCTTTCGCCCATTGGGCTATTTCTCGCTCCAGCCAGTGCACCACAACTGGTACATCAAAGGCCATGGTATGTGCTATCCTATCTATGGGATGGTGCATATAAAAGATCCCTTGCTGCTAATCAAAAAGAGTAGCCCATGGAGTGGCGACAAGGGGTTTTCTCTCTCAATATCTGTGTGGTCCGATGCCATATAATCGTAAATAAAATGTGTTGAGTTCGTCGTTAAACAAAACATTTCCTTTCCTTTCCTTACAACTGGCATACATTGTGAAACTTCTGGTTATAAAATAAATGGTATCTAAACGACGACTTGTGTAATATTCTCTATTTCTTATTATAGCCATGGGGCTCAAAACTTGAAACGTTTTTGTTTTCTTTTACAATACCACTAGAGCACAATTGGTCTATTTCATCATCGGATATTGGATGTCAAACGTTATGTAGTTCTGACATATAGTTTTAGAGAGGAAACCCGCTACATTTTTCCATTAGTAGCAAGAAATAGCCTAATGGGTCCACCAACAGGGATCGATCCCAGATCGACCGTATATCAGGCGAGCGCTTTACCGACAGGCTACGGCCCGCCCCCTCAACAGTTAAAAGCAGTCAAGGCATCTCTCAGTCTCAGGGCGGGGAAAGATGGAATGTATCAATGGTCAATCTCCTCAGTGGTACCGTCAGTGGTTTTTTCCCGTGTTAACGAACACCACTTGGTAAATCAAATGTTAAGGTATGTATTTCCCTGTCCATAAGAAACGGCATCTAAAAGATCCCTTCCTACTATTGGAAAGAAATAGCCTATGTGGCGGTAGTCTGTTTCCTTTTTCACCGTATCTAAAGTTTGGTTTGTTTAACCACACCACTGGAGCACATTGATTAAGTAATCATCGGCTAATGGATGTCAAACATTTGGTAATTCTGACACGTAGGCATTAGAGGAAAACCGCTACATTTTGTCTAATGCAGCAAGGCATCTTTTATAAGTACTTTCCCACAAACAGGTGAGCACTTACCATGGCGTTTGTTCAGTTGTGGAATACTGGTTGGAAAGAGAGAGAAAAAACCCACAATCAGTTCAATGGATCCACCGAGATGATTCGATCCTTCGATGCAAGCACCTCAAGCGAGCACTTAATCGACTGAACTAAATCCACTCCACCCTTTTCTTCCCCGTATCTAGTCCAAGTATATATTAGACATGAAAACAACATACCGAAGTTTACATTGTATATTGTTCAAAGTGTCATTAAACAAACATTAATTTCCTTTCAAAACGTTACGTCTGCTTTTCAGCTGTCAATCAATAAACACATCTACATCATTAGAAACACTATCTCTTTATCGAGACCGTGTGTACGCTTATTCATACAATTACCATTAAATGCAATTCTTCGTTTTGTAGCATTCTGAGTACAATCGAGGTTTTATACGAGGGTTTTGTGTCGGCTCTAAAGCACCACTACGAAGCACTGGGTGCAATTCACAAGAGAAGAAAGCTTAATTTTGATTATATTTCGAGTGGGCAAATAATCATATGTGAATAGAGCTTCTAATACGAGAGTTTTAAATCTATTCGATTGGGTATGATCAAGTTGAAGGAATATATAACTAGATATAACTGAAAGAACCCACGCCGTCATGATTCATTTGGCGACAAAAACCTTTAGAAAAATTATTCTTTTGCAAACGAAATTCAATTTGTTCCAGGCAGTACTTCCCTGAAAAGAATCTCGCCGCATAAGAGGTTTCACTAAATAGTTCAAATAATACCAGACTGGATCGAAACATGGCCACAAAAGAGGTGATGAATTCATATTAATTTCCTGAATGGTGTCTTTATGGGCAAAGCAGAAAGGCTTTTAAACCGCTCTTTGTGGTCCCAGTGTACCAAAATAACCATTTTCTTTACACATCTTTTTATTAATCAAAGGAATAAAAAGAAATCTGCCGGTGCAATGTAAACATTCAGTTTGAGGTTCTTGTCGACATTGACGTAATCCTAGGGCCGTACCTAGCATGGGGTCTGGGTGGGGTTGGTCAACGGGTAGTTGCACATATCCCATTCTAAATAAAAATAGAAAAAAGTTCAAAGTTTCTTTTTTAAGTTCAAGATTGCCCTTTATAGTTCAAAAGTGTTGTATTGTTAGTTGTAAAGACCCTGTATTCTGTGAGTTGGTTTGCTTAACAGCACCGGTACCCCGGTTATTTTAGGGTATGTATGACCCTTTTGTTTCCTGTGGTGTGTTAAAGTGATGAATGTACATTTAAAGGGACTTTATCAAAGTTGTAATCCGCCAAAAGAACTTTGTTTGTCTTTTAATTTACTTCTTCTGCTTTCTTATTATTCTTCTTCTTAGCCGCGGGATTTAACTCAGTCGCATGATAAGGTGCATGTGTCGCACGTTCGAACCACCTTGGTGAATCCATTCAATTCATTGGATTGTTCTCATTCCAACTAGTACACCACAACTGGACAAAGGCCATGGTATGTGCTTTACTGTCTGTGGGGAGGGGGGGGGGTAATCATCGGCTATTGGATGTCAAACATTTGGTAATTTTGACATTTAGTCTTAGAGAGGAAGCCCGCTAGATTTGTCCATTGGTAGCAATGGATCTTTTATATGCACCATTCCACAGACAGGCTAGCACATACAACGGCCTTTGATATACCACTTCTTGGAACGAGAAAAAAGCCCAATGGGTCCACCGACGTGTTACCGTTAAATGTAAAGATCATGCCTTAAACTTCATGAAACAAATTAATTTTATTGAATACTACAAATGTATCCGACGGGTTAAATAATACAATTGACGTTATATTTAAATATAGAAACATGTTAAATTTATAGTAATTTTTTAATTGTAGAATTAATAATTGATTATAACTTTTACATATCACAGTGGTTTACCCTAGTTTTTAGACACTATGGTGTATTTGTTTTTACTATAAGAGCAACTTTTTCACAATTGAAATCAAACATTACTAACATTTATTGTTTATATTGTTCATTTCCGTACATCCGAAGTGTTTATGATAATCCTGGTGTTTTAAGCCACGAAATGCATTTTTCTTCTTTTTTTTTCTTTTTTTTTTTTAACACACGTACATCTAAGAATTAACGCTTATGAAAATGAGTTCTAGTCTATTTTAAAAGGTGTATTTCCCCGTTTTAATGTCAAAGACTCACTCTATTGCAATTGTATCCAAATGCGTTACACTTACAGGTTTGTAGATTATACAAACTTAATGTCCATATCCATGGGATGAACTAGGCTCTGCGACTAGTTTGTAATTCTAATTCTTAATTCTATTAATTAATGGATTACTATGTCAATTTATGATTAATTTTAGAAATGAGGGGGAGCGGTCATCAGGCGTTGCCAGAGGGAATTGATGAATATTAAGTGCAGGGGTAATGATAGGGGTTAGGATTCTCCAAGCCAGGGGAACTGCCCTAGAATCTCGTTAAATATTAGTAAGACAGGGCACAATTGTAGCTATTGTAAGATATGGTTATTCAGTGGTGGATCCATATGGGGGGCAATGACATGAGGCGGAATGCAAAGGAAATTTTGGGGAGATTTGGGGGGGATTGTAAAAAAAAGAAGAAAATTAATATACATGTATAATAAAATAATAACTGTTGCAAAATTTAGAGGGCGGGTGCGCGGGCTCCTGTCCCCACCCCCACTCCCTAGATCCGCTTCTGTTATTCCAGCACTCTGTGTTGATCCACTGATGGCAAATGGATTACTTACTAGCGAAACCGAACGACAGTGTGTGGTGGGGTGGAGGTGCCGTAGGTTTGGGGGGGGGGGGGGTCAAGAAGGGGTTTCAAGAATGGCGTACGAGACATAAAACAATATTTGGTGACTCAGTCTTACATGGGTTTTTGTTTAACCATTTCTGGTTTATATTTTCAAAATTTCATCGTGGCATTAATACATTTGAGTGCATGATGTGCAGGTGTATGTGAGCACATAAAATGTTTATCCAAAATGCTTTCACTTTATTATTATTACTTGTGGGTATAAAAAAAGTAAAGTTTGTTTTATTTAACGACGCCACTAGAGCACATTGATTTTTTATCTTATCATCGGCTATTGGACGTCAAACATATGGTCATTTTGACACTGTTTTGAAGAGGAAACCCGCTGTCGCCACATAGGCGACTTTTTTTTCGACAGGCAGCAAGGGATCTTTTATTTGCGCTTCCCACAGGCAGGATAGCACAAACCATGGCCTTTGTTGAACCAGTTATGGATCACTGGTAGGTGCAAGTGGTTTACACCTACCCATTGAGCCTTGCGGAGCACTCACTCAGGGTTTGGAGTCGGTATCTGGATTAAAAATCCCATGCCTCGACTGGGATCCGAACCCAGTACCTACCAGCCTGTAGACCGATGGCCTGCCATGACGCCACCGAGGCCGGTAGTGGGTATAAAGATATCTTTAAAACGTTTATGTCTGAAATTGTATGTAGCAGTTGTTTGTTTACATTTAATTAACTCAATGTTTGCATTTACCAAAGTTTGACACCCAATAGCCGATGTATTTTTCGTGCTGGAGTGTCGTTAAACATTCAATCATTCATTCATTTATATTTAAAGGGACATTCCTGAGTTTGCTGCAATTTTTAAAATGCTATCGACTAACAGAGACTTTTTAACGATTGTAATTGCATATAAAATATATTTTTCTGCATAAAATATTAGCGGCAGTATATTGAACGTGTTTCCGATCGGTCTAATATTTGTACTAGGTTAAATTTCATTTTATTTCTTAAATATTATCTTTTCGAAAGACATTGAATATACAGACACTGATATTCTAAACAAGAAAATATATTTAATATGTAAGTTTAATCGTTGAAATATTTTATTAGTCGAAAACATCTTACAATGCAGCAAACTCGGGAATGTCCCTTTAATTATTTACGACAAGTCAGTGGAGCGCTCGACTGAGGTGATTGTGTCGTAGGATCGAATTACCTTGTGGAACCCTTCTCTGATTGGATTTCTTGTCCCAAACAGTGCTTCACGACTGGTATAGCAAAGGCTGTCAGTGTGGTACGTGCTGTCCTGTCTCTGGGAACGTGCATATAAACGAGACACTAAATAGAGATTCGTGGAATCAACCACTATTGCCAAATACCCATTGGACTTGGCACTGTGCAGAAATACGGTCTTGATCGTGGAAACCATTTTTGTCGTCCAGATATACATAATGGGGACCACGCCCTGTCTGTATAGAACCCTAGTGAGATCAAAACCTGACTATGGCAGAAGTTTGTTTTGTTTAACGAGACCACTAGAGCACATTGATGTATTAATCATTATCTATTGGATGTCAAACATTTGGTAATTTTGACATATAGTGTTAAAGAGGAAACATGCTACATTTTTTCCATTAGTAGCAAGGGATCTTTTATATATGCACCAGTACCCCATAGACAGGGTAGCACATACCACGGCCTTTGATATACTAGTCGTGGTGCACTGGCTAGAACGAAAAATAGCCCAGTGGGATTGATCTCGTACCGACCGCGCATAAGCGAGCGCTTTACCACTGGGCTACATGCCACCCCACTTGACTATGGATGCATTATGAATATATGAGTCTTCATCACGTATTGCGGTTTTGTCCTTCAGATTTATGTATACGAGTCATGCACGGACATCGTAGTTACAGATGGTAGATCCTATACACAACCAGAGACTAAGACTTTGTCTGGGTGATTTTACATCTACTGTACAGAGATTGTACACTGACGAAGGAAGCGGGGGTTGGGTGGGGGCCATGGGGTGCGGACGTGTGCCCCACTTTTTTTATCCAGTAGCATCAGCAATGGTTTATATATATATATACAGTGTATATATATATATATATATATATATATATATATATATATAATGTGTGTGTGTGTGTGTGTGTGTGTGTGTGTGTCGTCCCCCACCCACCCAAAATATGATGGTGGAACATCTCTTAATATAATTGGGATGGTGATACTAAAGTGTGTCTTTTTATTAATTGCCAAAAAAAGACATGGTATTTTGTTGGGTGGCCAACCATGTTGCCATCAGGGGTTATGGAAAGGCATATTTTAATATGCTGCCTGCTTTGGATTTGCCTCATCATCATGATACGGTTGGTGTGCCTTACCTGGGCACACACCTCAGCTATCTGGACTGTCTATCCAGGACAGTGGATTAGTGGTTAGTGATTAGTGGTTAGTGAGAAAGAAGAGTGTGTAGTGGTCTTACACCGATCAATTTAGTTGTTAAAACTCGCTCTGGGTGGGAGCCGGTATCGGGATGCGAACCATGTACCTATCAGCCTTATGTCCGATGACTTAACCACGACGCCATCGAGGCCGGTAACCTCCATCCTGTCAAGTCAGTCTTGGGAGAATGATAGTCCTCCTATAGACTGGTCTTACTTACTTAATCCCCTTCGTGCTAAGAAGCATATAAGGCTGTAACCAGAGATCGCCACTGTTGCCTATATTTTGCCAGCTTCTCCAGCAGCCCCAGCTCAGGCTGCCCTCTCGGATATCCTTCTCTACTGTCCTCTTCCATGTTTCTTTCGGTCTTCCTCGAGGGGTCAACCGGGATGTCACTCTTGATAGGGCTGTTTGAGGCATTCTGATGACATGGCCAATCCAGCGCCATCTTCGGCACTTGATTTCTGATACCAGTGACTGTGTGGAGGTTTGTTTATGGAGTGTTTCGTTGGTTATTATGTTGGGCCAGAAGATATTTAGAATCCTGCGAAGGCACCGATTTTGAAAGATCTCCAACTTCTGCCCGATGGTCTTGGTCATTTCCTAGTATTCTGCTCCATACAGTAGAGTGCTTAAGACAGTGCTTTTAAAAAGCAGGGCTTCTAAATTATGGTAGCCCCACTCCCATGGCTAGTGATATTCGGTGTTGGGCTAGTAAATAACTACTATTGCCATGCCCGACGGCTAGTAAAATAAAAATTGTCAAATGTTGCAGTTAAGTCTATTTTGTAAATATGAATATCCTGACCCCGTCCCAGCTCCTCAATGTTAATGTTTTTAAGATGTATCTCCCTTTTAGGTGACATATCTGATTATTACTATTATTTAGTCACATTGTATTAACTTAACGTAAAGTAGGGCTAGTTAATTTTTAATTGTGGCTAGTAAAGTTTTAAACTCACTGATCCCATGGCTAGTGGATTTAAAACAAATTCTAGAAGCCCTGTAAAAAGGCGTACCTTTGTCTTCAAACTAATCATGCTTGCTTTCCAGGTGTTTCGGAGCGATGCAAAGGTCTGGCTTGCCTTGGAGATTCTTGAGTGGATTTGTGCTTCACTGTTTCCACCGGCTGTCATCTTAGAGCCAAGGTAGGTGAAGTCGTCAACTTCTGCAACTTTGTCACCATGGAGGATAATGGATTTGTTGGACTTGGTGTTCATTTATTCGTGAGTTTTGTCTTAGGAATGTTGATCTTAAGTCCAGTCTTCTCTGCAGTGGTTGCTAGGTCTCGTGTCTTGGCCCGTATGTCTATATGACGGTGAGAAAGTAAACAGATGTCGTCTGCGAAATCCAGGTCTTCGAGCATGTTTGTGAAAGTCCTCTGGATCCCTTTTCTTTCTGATTGTTCCACATTCTCCATGATCCAGTTTATCCCAATTATGAACAAGAACGGTGAAAGAATACACCCTTGTTTTACCCCGGTGTTTATGTTTAAAGGGTCACTAAGAAGGTTGTCATTTATAATTTGAGAACAGAAATCTGTATATGACAGCCAGATGGAAAGATCACTTCCAAAGCATACTGAACAGAGCAGAACCAAACAGTCTAGCAGAAATTCTAGAAGCAGACCAAGACCTTGACATGAATATTGATCCATCAACACTCACAGAAGTGAAGAATGCCATTAGCGCTATGGAGAATGGAAAAGCACCAGGCGCAGATGGGGTAACTGCAGAAATGCTAAAAGCAGAAGAAAATGGAACACCAAAAATCCTGACTGAGATCTTCAAGCAGATTTGGGAGACAGAAGATATACCAGCAAATTGGAAAACCGGCATACTAGTCAAATTACCAAAGAACGGAGATCTTACCAACTGTAACAACTGGAGAGGAATTACATTGTTGTCACTCACCAGCAAGGTCTTCAACAAAAGCATTCATAGTCGCCTAACCACCGCATTAGAAAATGATATGCGTTAAGAACAAGCTGGATTTCGGAAAGGAATGTCTTGCAGAGATCACATCTTCACCTTGAGACAGATTCTGGGACAGAGCAAGGATTGGAACTCACCAGTATATGTCAACTTCATCGACTTTGAAAAAGCCTTTGGCAGTATTTACAGGGAATTGCTCTGGTGGATACTCAGACACTATGGCATACCTTCCAAACTTGTTAACATGGACTGTTCAGGAAGAATGATATAGTCTTGTGTTGTGCATATTTATTCTAAAGAAGGATCCTCCAACTCATTGTGAGCATTGTCAGTGGACCCTGAGGGTGTGCCACATTTTGTTTGTAGATAAGTATTTACTAAATACATTTTGGTGATTGTTATGATCACATTGAAACGACTGTTAAACTAGAAAAGATATATTTGTTGAAATTCTTAAAAGATATTGAATTTTATTCCCCATTTTAATTTATTTATCTGTGATACTTATGTTTTTGCACACCTGTTAACTCTGTTCTAATTTAACTTTTGAATATATATTAATGTCATCTTTTTTTTCTCTTTTTCTTGTTTTTCTTATAGTTACATTTGTTTGACACCTAGTAGACAATTGATGTGTTTTTCGTGCTGGGGTACTGTTAAACATTAATTAATTTATAAATGATCTCTTGCTGCTAATGGAAAAAAGAACAGGTTTCCTCTAAGACTCTATGACACAATTATCAAATGTTTGACATCCATAAGCCAATGATAATAAATTAATGTGCTAAGGTGATGTCGTTAAACAAAACAAGCTTTAAATTTAATTTCACCGGTGCTGCGATTAAGAATGGGAGAAAGTACTAACTAACCAACCAACTATGGTAACCGGAAGATAATGTTTTGTTTTACACGTGTAATTTTGTTTGTAAATACGCATTTACTAAATACATTTTAGTGATTGCGGTGATGTCATTCAAATATCTGTCAAATTTAAATAGTGGGATATATAGACAGATTGTTTTTTGTACCTAAAAACAAGTTCCGTTCATTTTGTACGTTTCTACAGTTATTTTTCAAATTTGAAATTATTTTAGTTTTAATTTGGTGACAGATTGGCATGATTGTAAGTTACCATAACTTTCTGACAGGTATAGTATGTCTACCTATTTCATATATGGACAATTTTTAGATATGATAGCGTAATACTGACTTTAATCCTTGGGACGTTTTGTCCACAGACGATTCGTCCACCGTACAATTCGTCCACCCACCTCGGACAATTCGTCCACTCGATTACAACATTTAGACCAATAAATCTAAAATGATATTTCTTAGCTATTGAAATGGTCCGTTATTTTCGCTTTGTGGTAAACTACTATGGTATATGAAATGAACTAAATTTTAGTGGCACTATCAGCTTGTTATTGTCTGTCTGTGTCCATTAAGCCCTAGTACTTTATTGGGCAAGAGTACCGTATTTTCCCCACCTCTATTTTAAAGAAATATTTCTTGGAATTAGTTTAAGGTTAGGGTTAGCGATAGTTATATACAATATATTTTAAAACAATTTGTTCTGTAAAACCAACATGAAGTTTATATTTCGTAATCCAGTATCGCTATGTTTTGCCTTTGAAAAATTAGACATTTTGACTATTCTGTATAAAATTTCTTCCACGCGGGTGCTTTTGATGGTGCTTTTGGAAGAAATATAGCACAGAAGACAGAATGAGGCATCATGGGACTAAATCTTCGTTTTATTCCGTACACGTTCGGTTCATTCCGTCAAAATACACCCTATGAGATTTATAAGTATTAAAATGCAGTTTCACTTGTTGATTCACTGCATGGTCGAGTGGATACAGTGGTCGGCTACAGTCCCGATGGTCTGGAGTTCGAATCCAGGCCTAGCACTACATCGTTTGTAGTGTTTAATGCAATACGGTACTCTTTCCCTTGTAGCTATATGTGCCACACACCTGCCATTCCCCATCAGCTTTTAGCTGTGGGCTTAGTCTGACCACTTCGGGGAGTGTTCAGTACTTACTTCTGGCATTATTAAGAGGCACTTAATTGTAACCACCTACTATGCACCCCTACTAGTTACCGGCGGTCATTAGTGCCGTAGGTCAGACCAGCTTTATTAGTGGCAGAAGACAAGGATGCCAGGTGGGTGCAGGGAAATACACAGAGACTGCACCCGTGGAGGAAGTTCTAAATTTAACCTCAAAAATTATAGTGGACGAATTGTCCAAGAACAATTTTTGGTTGTGGACGAATCGTCTCGAGTTCAATAGTGGACGAAACGTCCAGAGGACGAATTATCTGCATCCCATTCAGTCATTGTTTTTGCTAATAAAAACACCAGAAGAGACGCCAAGAGGTTACAAACAAATTTCAAACAAATAATGCGATACAGACAGATATAACCAGAACAAAATGTTTGTTTATATAGTTTTTAACTGTTTTCACTAATCCCTGTTTTCATCCTGGAAACGAAACTCCTCATTATCAAAAATATGGAAGTAGCCAAAAATGGTTTGGGTTGGATGGCAAAAATGACAACTTTCAGTCTTGTGAATCATTGGGAGGGACTGTAAGGCCACGATAAGTAATTAAATGGGTACTAACAGAGTTGGGGGTCTTATCAAATAAACAGCAAATAAAACACTAATAGATCACTTGAGAGTGAGATCTAATGCCAGACATTCTGCTTTTAATGTACTGCACCAAAGAAAGAGTGATCAGGAGAGGTGATCGATTATTTTGCCCTCTCTGTAGGTCCACAAGTCAAAACAATGAACAGTAAATTAAATGTTCCATACTGATTTTCAGCTTTTTCACAGTTGTGACCACTTAAAAAATGTTTATGGTGTTTCATTATTCACTGTTTTACGAATTTTACTGTCTTCTTTGTCATTTGGTTAAAAAAGGATATTTTTTAAAGACAAAAGAAAGGTAATAAAATGTTTCAGAAACAAAACATTTCTTTTAAGTGACCTCAGTTGAATGTGACATCATATAAAGTAACACTGTGTACTCTCGACTTTACAATACTCTAACCGGATGCCATTTGTTTCAGGGGGAGTGTGTTTAGAACAGTGTTTATTATATCAGCAGTGTATCAATTTGATATTATTTTCATTTGACATTGCTATAAACATATTTATGTACAGTTAAGTGACATTGTTGTCTTTTCTATATATGTAATTTAATTTATTTTTGTAAAATTCACACACATTACTCCCAAAAAGCCATTAACAGACTCAGTCTTAAGAAAGATCTGTTTCATATAGAAAGCATGTTACAATACAATGTATGTATACATATTTTATTTGATTTTATAGATTTTAAGTACACCAGCTAACACAGATGTGGGTACATCGGCGTCGAGGTGGACCTCTGGGTCTGCTGCTGCTGGGAGGTCAGATCATGAATGTCGGCGTGTACAACATCCCACCGGTGACGTTGACTCTGATCGCCGCGCAGGTTGTCATCTACATCAAGCTGATTGAACACGTGTTACAGTACTTTCCGTCGGCCAACGCCGTCTGTATCAGCACCTACCTGCTGTACTACCACAGTCAGTGGAAGAGGCTGTTCCTGTCCCCGTTCTACCACGCCGACGACATGCACCTCTACTTCAACATGGTGTCGCTGCTGTGGAAGGGCATGATGCTGGAGAAGATGTTCCGCAGCACGTATTTCGCCTTTCTCGTGGCGGTGTTCACGGTGGCCACCGGGATGGTGTACGTCATTCTCAGCATGTTGATGGATGGGCTGATGGATGATCACAGATACAGCACGTCGTGCGCCATTGGATTTTCAGGTTAAGGTCGGGTCGGGGACGTTTTGAACATGCTCATAGCTTCGAGAATGTCTGTCCCGAGGCCGATTTCTGGATAGCCAGAAATCAGTCGTGGGACACATCAGGTCATGGTTTTATTTTTGAAAATTTAACTTGACATCCTTGGCTTTGACTTTTAGCTTCATTTTACTTATTAAGCTAAGTTAGAATTTAAAAGACGAATACTATATGTACATGTATCTATTTTATAATATTACGAAATGTCTAGGAGAGAAAGGGTATTTGTTAAATGTTAGATATCGTTTTCAAAATATGTCTTTATTGATACATTATGTAATAATAAAAAATGGAAATTATTTATAATCAGATTGGAATTTGTTTACTCCAAAGTTGGGAATACAAAACGATATGGCCGTATAGATCTTTACCCTGGATGCATTTCTAATGATTACATATATGTGACACTTTATAAATAGGTTTTTCCATGTTCTATTTATAGGTGTTCTGTTTGCCATGAAGGTGCTCACCACACATTACACGCCGTCGGGTCTGCACTACGCATTTGGTTTTATCCCCGTCCCCTCACGCTGGATCTATTGGGTGGAGCTGATCTTAATATCCATGGTGTATCCAAATGCCTCATTCATCGGTATGTACACAGTGACTGTGATTATTTTATCTGTGCATCGCTCACGCAAACCTAATTTTGCTTATCCTGTTTCAACTCTTGCAATTGCCCACTGTAATAGGTAATGCTGTGGAGATTGCAGTGGTGTTTTTAATTCTCCATGGCACTGTTTTTGCTGTGGACTATATCTTCCATTCCCCCCCCCCCCCCCCCCCCCAACAGCATGTCTTTTTGCTGGAGTTGCTATATTTAATTCGCGCATTAAATTGTGTACACTATTTACATGGACATAATGGATTACGCAAAAAAGGAAATGAGTTACCTGAATTTAATTTCATAACAGAATTAGAGAAATTGTAATTCTCAGAGGCCTTCAATGTCAATTGACAGCAGTCCATTGTTTAGACTTAGCAGAACAACACGCCATGTTTTACAGGTACTTCCTAATTTGAACCCAGATGTACAATTATGATGCAAGCATGCTGAAATGGACTTGCAATTCAGAGGTCTTTTCATTTATTAGTCCCCTACCGTTCCAACCGGAATGGATTATAGGTTTCGTCTCCATCCTTATGTCTGTCCCACATATAGTTTTACACCATGCCTTGAGATTTTGAGATGAAAATTTGTATATAGTTTTAATATTATGTACTGTTAAAGATGAAGTTCATTGCGATTTATCCATTTTTGAGAGAGTCATGGGCCTTGAACTAAGAATATTACAATATCTATTCTGGACCTTTTTTTCCCCTTTTTTTTTGCAATGCTGAAATTTTGTATATAGCTTTATCATGTAATGTTACAAATCAAATTTGACTTTCATGGTGATTTACTCTCTTTTTTTGAAATAGAGATATGGCCCTTGAACGTTACTTTGTGGGCCCGGTAGGGAACATGAATTGCTTTAGCAGAACTTGCTCTCAGAACGCTTGTTTAGTTTACTGAGTGCATTCATCAGTTTACAAGGGCGGGACGCAACCCAGTGGTAAAGCGCTCGCTCGATGCGCGGTCGGTCTGTGATCGATCCCCATCAGTGGGCCCATTGGGCTATTTCTCATTCCAGCCAGTGCACCACGACTGGTATATCAAAGGCTGTGGTATGTACTACCCTGTCTGTGGGATGGTGCATATAAAAGAACCCTTGCTGCTAATCGAAAAGAGTAGCCCATGAAGTGGCGACACGCGGGTTCCTCTCTCAACATGTGTGGTCCTTAACCATATAACCGTAAATAAAATGTGTTGAGTGTGTCGTTAAATAAAACATTTCTTTCTTTCATCAGTTTACAAAAGAAATCCTGTTACTGTATTAAAGAGACAGACCTTAGTTTCTAAAAAACGCACGTTCGTCTAAGAAGTAGTGGTTAGTGAGACAAACTCTATTTATTTTAGACGGTATTTCCCTGTTTAAACATCACAGAATGTTAGATTCTCTCTGTTATAACCTTATCCAAATGTGTATTGCATGTTTGTAGATTAACTAAACTTAAGAGTCCATGTTTACGGGCTGAAACTAGGATCTGCGCCTTTAATTGTTCTTTCTTACTACAGGTCATCTATCCGGTATACTTGTGGGTTTGTTATACGTCCATGGACCACTCAAACTTATGATGGACTCGATTCTGTTACCAGGTAATATAAACACTTTATTTTGTGCTAATTTCTAAATAACTTTAAAAGTCATTAATGCTATCGTTGAAACATTTATAATTTACACATGATTTATTTTGGGGTTGAACATTCATTTGTAGCAAAGCAGGCACATGTTCAGGTGCAGGGTTTTGGGGGTCCAAACCCTCTCTGCTCGAGCAAAAAAAAATAAAAAACATTCTCAATATATTTTCCGTGGAATCCTTATAAACTTTGATTGCCACAATCTAGACCCCCTACCCCTGCTTAAACTCCTGCACGTGCACCTGCTAAGCTCCTTGGTAGTGCTCAGTTAAGTTAAAATTTTGTTGTGTTCAATAACACCACTAGAGCACATTGATTTATTAATCATTTAACTATTGAATGTCAAACATTTGTTAATTACAAACATATAATCTTAGAGAGGAAACCTACATTTTTCTGTTAGTTGCAAGGGATTTTTTTATATGCACTGTGCCATAGACAGGATAGCACATACCATGACCATTGATATACCAGTTGTTACGGTGCAGACGGTTTTAGGATCAATCCCATCCAGTGTTATTTTACTGGTACTGTGGTGTGCATTGTCTCGACTGGGAAATTGCATTTAAAAGATTCCTTGCTCCATTTCCCTTAGATAAAGCTTGTGTGACAGCAGTTGATTTCCTCACTTACTCTGTAGTCCAAGTGTCAAAATAACCATGTTTTGGACACAAAATAGATGTAGTTTAAAATGTGTTGAGGTGTTATTGATCAAATACTCTGCCGCCGCCGCCCCCCCCCCCCCCCCTTTCAAACCTTCCTATATCGGCCACCTGTGAAGTAGTGAAGTTAACATTTATAGATAGATGTACTTGCATTTGTATATGTAACGTGTGTGTGTGTATATATATATGTAAAGTACATTTATAGATATATGTACTTGCATTTGTATATGTAACGTGTGTGTATATATATATATATATGTAAAGTACATTTATAGATAGATGTACTTGCATTTGTATATGTAACGTGTATGTGTGTATATATATATATATATATATATGTAAAGTACATTTATAGATAGATGTACTTGCATTTGTATATGTAACGTGTGTGTATATATATATATATATGTAAAGTACATTTATAGATAGATGTACTTGCATTTGTATATGTAACGTGTGTGTGTGTGTATATATATATATATGTAAAGTACATTTATAGATAGATGTACTTGCATTTGTATATGTAACGTGTGTGTATATATCTATATATGTAAAGTACATTTATAGATAGATGTACTTGCATTTGTATATGTAACGTATGTGTGTGTATATATATATATATGTAAAGTACATTTATAGATAGATGTACTTGCATTTGTATATGTAACGTGTATGTGTGTATATATATATATATATGTAAAGTACATTTATAGATAGATGTACTTGCATTTGTATATGTAACGTGTGTGTATATATATATATATATATATATATATATGTAAAGTACAGTTATAGATAGATGTACTTGCATTTGTATATGTAACGTGTGTGTGTGTATATATATATATATATGTAAAGTACAGTTATAAAGAAGATGACATACGAGGTCTCAAATCAGGTTTGAGAGCAAGAGCCCAGACTTTCGAAGCTATCTTAGCGTTACAATATCGTAAAACCATCTTAGGCTATAGCATGCGTCGTTGTGGCATCATAGTTTATGACGGTTTAAAACTTTTCCAATAGCATAGCACTAAGACAGGTTTGACAATCTGTAGCCATATTTGCTGTAAATAACACCATGTATAGCAGGAGCTATTACGGCTTTTTCCTCTGTATGGAGACCACCTACAAGTAAATAAACACATATAGACACTCCGTTACGTGTACATGTAGGTATACAGTTGAAGTATTTTGTTTCAGGGCCGAGTCGCACACAGACCACGACATATTATTACAGACAGCAGTACACCCCTCGCACTATTAACGTTAGCTTCAATAATGCACAACATTCCTCCGACGGTCAAGGAATGAGTGAAGACGAGCAAATTGCCAGGGCAACAGAAAATAGCCTCAGAGACACAGGTCAAACATCCCAGTCGCAGACATCACAGTCACGGACATCCCAGTCAGGTATGTAAAACTGAAAATGGACCTGAGAGACACGGTTCACACATCATTTACAGACATCACAGTTAGGTATGTAAAACTGAAAATAGCCTTATAGACATGGGTCAAACATCACAGTCAGGTATGGAAGACTGAAAATTGCCTGAGAGAATGGGTCAAACATCACAGTCACAGACATCACAGTCAGGTGTGTAAGACTGAAAATAGTTTGAGAGACATGGGTCAAACATCACAGTCACAGACATCACAGTCAGGTATGTAAGACTGAAAATTGCCTGATAGAATGGGTCAAACATCACAGTCACAGACATCACAGTCAGGTGTGTAAAACTGAAAATAGTTTGAGAGACATGGGTCAAACATCACAGTCACAGACATCACAGTCAGGTGTGTAAGACTGAAAATTGCCTGAGAGAATGGGTCAGACATCACAGTCACAGACATCACAGTCAGGTGTATAAGACTGAAAATAGTTTGAGAGACATGGGTCAAACATCACAGTCAGGTACATAAAACTAAAAATAGCTTGAGAGACATGGGTCAAACATCAGTCAGGTATGTAAGACTAGACATGGGTCAAACATCACAGTTACAGACATCAGTCAGGTATGTAAAACTAGACATGGGTCAAACATCAGTTAGGTATGTAAGACTAGACATGGGTCAAACATCACAGTTACAGACATCAGTCAGGTATGTAAGACTAGACATGGGTCAAACATCACAGTTACAGACATCAATCAGGTATGTAAAACTAACAATAGACTGAGAAACGTGTCAAACATCAGTTAGATGTGTAAGACTGAAAGTTGCCTGAGAGACATGGTTCAAAGATCACAGTCACAGACATCACAATCAAAAATACATAACACTTTTAAAACAATGTCTTATTCTAGTTTTAAATTAAAATGCCAACCAGTCAATGATTTTTTTTTTTTTGCCTGATTTTGTTTATATCTAGTATGTATTATCAAACCAAACCAAATTACAAAAGGAAAATCCAAGAATATTGGTCAAGTTATGTGACTATACTAGGGAAAGCAGGGGGGAGCAGGTTGACAAACATATTATAATTATGAGGAGGGGGGTGTTTTAGCATTACAAAATGTTACATGGGGTAAAAATGTCAAATTTTGCATTACATAATTTTGAATAGCTCCTTTCGTTACTTAAATAGCTTCCTTTAAAGTACTCTTCCTTGTAGCTTTACATCTCTTTGTTTTTTTATAGGGCTGTATCCTGATTTGGAAGAATTGAGACAAAGAAGATTGAATCGTTATAACTGACTGTGTTGCTTCATCGGTCCACTTAGTTACCAGTCATTTTCATTACCAAATCCAGAGTATGACAAATATTTTGAAAAATCACTAGCCACGGGGCTAGTGGGTTTGTGAAAACCACTAGCCCACCAAGATAAAGCACTAGCCCAAATTCCTGATCAATTATAACTGGATTTTTATATAATTTTTGTAACATTACACATTTACGAGTATAACAGTAAAATAAAACAAACACTTAAACCATGTTGTAACTTTCAGTTTTTTGTCGTGTCGTACATTTGGTCTTTTGTCAAGTGTGATCCATCGTCATTGTCCCGTTTTCGTTTTTGCCCTTTCCCCTAAAGTAAAGTGGATTATTATTATATACTGATTGCGTTGTTGATATTATTCGATGACAAACGTCACAATCAAATTTATTAAACGAAATTTCAGCCCAGAGAAAAAGAAAAAGAAAGAAAGAAAAAACCCACGATCGAGCATGCGGGCTAGTGGTTTTGCATTTCTCACTAGCCCAAACTTAAAAACCACTAGCCACGGGCGTCGGGGCTAGCGGATTTATCGAACTCTGTCAAATCTAAAAGTTTTTCTGGGGTTTTTTTTTAAACCCAGGTGGCTACTTTATAGAGGTGGCCACTTGAGCAGATTTGACGGGTTTATGATGGGAGGGGGTTTTCTGGTGTGACTTGTATTGACAATTTGTTATAACTTATACCTTCAAAATTTTTAAACTTTTGTGGTTCTTATGTTACAATTTGAGATGTTATTGCAAGTTATAGTGTGAGAACAACACACACACAAACACAAACACACACCCAACAAGGACTACTTTTCTTATCTACATACACACAGGTTTAGTTATATCCATAAATTGAACTCCATTGTGTATCTACTTGTATATTCATTTGTTTTTATGTTTTATTGTTTGTGCATGGTCAACATAATAAACCTGTGATCTCGGACTGGACCAGACTGCTATGTTCTCCCTATGTTAAAGACACGTCCACTGTTTCCTTAATTGCACTTTCACTGACACTCAAAAACACTGATCCCTCGCCCACAAAATAATGGGGGAAAAGCCATGAGTAGCATTAAGTGTGAGCCCCATAAATTCATTTATTATATATATAGCAATGAAATACTAGTATATAGATCTAAAGAAACCATAAAAGTGATATTCTGTGAAAAGTTATTTTCCACTGTATTTTTTATTTTTAGCTACAGTGAAAATACAGAAATTGTATTTACATTTTTGTAAAAGTTCATTATTAAATTATCTCCCTTTGTATTGTTTCTTCGTATTTAAGTTTAATGATTATCAATGCATCTGATCGTATTTGCAAGGTAAAAAAATGTAATTAAATAATTATACTGATAAAAAAGGGATATGAAGTGCAGTTACAATAAAATATCCAAAATGAATTGAATACGAAGCTAAATATTGATGACACAATGTCCTGTCATTGAGTGTACAAGTTAAAATTAAAAGGCATTCGATTCTTTTTGTTTTTGGGGGGGTTTTGGGAGGATAGCTTTGTTAATTATTAAATAAATGTTAATTTAATAATTAAATAAAGATAATTTTTATTCAAATTTCTTTTAAAAAGTCTATGGTCAAGTAAATCTTCTGGAAAAGTTCCATCAGAAGAAATATATCATGGCATTACGTGTTTTCGATATGATAAGAGAAAGCTATTAACAAAAAGCAAAAGATATTATCCAAAATTAGGAAAGATGTATATTATAAATAGACCATTTCATTGTGGTGGTTTTTAATACAATTTTTATGTCAACTCATGATATGTGAAAACCATATTTTCACGATTTGCAAACATCACGAGTTGATATAAAAATAGTATTCGAAAAAACCAACATAAAATAGCCTCTATATCTTATAAGCAGCTGTTCATCACCAGTCAATTTAATTAAGCTAAAGGCTAATTTACCATAGTCATGAGCATAGGAAGGTGCCAGAAAGTGAGGGGGCACACTTTTATATTTACACACTTATGCTATTATAAAGCAAATATAAAGCAAAATATCTGAAAAGTGTGGGGGGATATTCCCCACTTGACCCCCCGTTTCCTATGCCAGTGATAGTTATAATTCAGGATCGAAATAGGAAGTAAAATATGACCTGCTGTTATTTTTAAAAGTAGCAAGATAAAAGAAATGTCCTGCTAAGAAAAAAACATTATCTGCTTGAAAGAAGACAGCACAGGGGTGAGGAAAGAGTTTGGGATAGTGTGTGGAAAATTAGGACCTCCAAGATACATTTTGGAGAATTATACCAAAAACAATATAACAGAAATTACGAGATAAATAACAGATGAGATCATATTTGTTCTCATGTGTAAACCCTAGCTGAGGACCTGCATTAAGGTACTTTAACAATCCTTTTAGTACAATGATTTTTCTATATTTCTAGCTGTTATTTAATATTTAAATCATTGCCCCCACATTCTCCATCTTATTTGAATTTGCTGCCCTTTAATACTTGTATTCCACTACATCGGGGAGAAAACTTGGTGCTAAAAATGCTTGTAGAATGACAAGTAGTTGTGAGGGAACTTACATATGCATCAATAGTTTTATTAATTACTACCACATCATATCTCATTTTTATAGAGACACTGTTATAAGTGTTGTATAATGTCATGTATTATGTCACTTGTTTGTTATTTGTTTCATTAATAAAAATGTATTTATTTCACTTGTGATTGTTGTATATTAGATTTGAAAACTGGACTGTTTGTATGTGGGTAAATTAGTAGTGGTGGGATGGGGAGTGGGGGTGGGGGGTCTGGTAGTTTTCTTTACCAGTACAACAATGCATAGTGTTACTGTGTCCTTTCTAACTGAAGTTATTGGGGAGGGGTGGGAGAACATTATGATCCCCTCCCCCCCCCCTCTTGCTCTCTCTTTCTGTCTCTGTCTCTGTCAGACCGGCCTCGGTGGCGTCGTGGCAGGCCATCGGTCTACAGGCTGGTAGGTACTGGGTTCGGATCCCAGTCGAGGCATGATATTTTTAATCGAGATACCGACTCCAAACCCTGAGTGAGTGCTCCGCAAGGCTCAATGGGTAGGTGTAAACCACTTGCACCGACCAGTGATCCATAACTGGTTCAACAAAGGCCATGGTTTGTGCTATCCTGCCTGTGGGAAGCGCAAATAAAAGATCCCTTGCTGCCTGTCGTAAAAAGAGTAGCCTATGTGGCGACAGCGGGTTTCCTCTAAAAACAGTGTCAGAATGACCATATGTTTGACGTCCAATAGCCGATGATAAGATAAAAAATCAATGTGCTCTAGCGGCGTCGTTAAATAAAACAAACAAACTTTTTTCTGTCTCTGTCTCTCTTTCACAAATTAATATCATTGCTGCTGGCTGTGTGTATATATATATATATATATATATATATATACATATATATATATATATGTATATACATATATATATATATATGTATATACATATATATATATATATATGTATATATATATATATATATATATATATATATATATATATATATATATATATATATATATATATACCAGTAGAAGACTGTGTTTGAGTGTATGTTGTTAAGATAATATATCCACAAGAAAATGAAAAACACCACCTGGTTTTGACCTTCTAGACCAAATTAATCGATGGCAGAATCATATTAATCCTTGCAGAATTAAAATGTGTTGCTACTGAATGTGAACAATAGCCCCACATCCTAAAACATCAACTATAAATTTCAAATAATACACTGATGGAAAGAAATAAAGGATCACACAGATAGCAACAAGAAATTATGACTGCAATAAAATCAGTTCATACTGTCAGAAGTTGACTGGGAACATATAGGCAGCATATTCAACACTACAGACATTCAATCCCACATTACAACTTGGTATGAAATACAGACATTACTACGCTAGTTGGGAATTAAATCTGTCTACAATTTGATGTGTTCCCTTATTTCTTTCTATCAGTATATAATATATACAGAAACTACTTGAGATTTTGCTTTTTTTGGGGGGGAGGGGTTGTCTAGGGTTTTGTGGGGGGTTTTAAAGTCTGTTATGGTTTTCAACCAGCCTTCAAAGTACTTTGGCCTCCATATGTTTTATTATTTTATTATTACAGTTTTTTACTTGACTGCAGATAATTGTGGAATGGTACTGTGATGGGGTGGGTTGGGGGAGAGGTAGGGTCTGTGTCACGTAAAACCGCTTAATAAATTATATTTTTAAAGAGACAGACCCAAGTTTTTAAAAACTGCAGTGTATTTTCCACTATTAGCTGTTATACTTATATTTTATTGTTTAGATTATTCATTTCCATACTACCGAAATGTCTTGTCATACTGGTGTTTCTAATACAAAATGCATTTTTCATATTTTTAAAATCGCACGTGTGTAAATTTCTATGAATAATTTAGTTAAACTGATATATATTTTATAACATAATTTTAAAACAAATTAATAAAAATTGGACGAAAATCGCAATTATGCAACTTTGATAATGCCCCTTTAATTCTGAAATTGGGTTATTTCCTCCTTGATATTACTCTCCTGTGTTTTTGTGTACGTAATGGTGTACACTTCCGGTAGATTTCCGGTTTGTATTTTTCTTGATTTGTCAAACATTTATTTCGTTAGTAACGGATCACTACTCCAAAAATAGGTTGTATATTAATAATGGCAAAAACTCTTAATTTCTATATACCAGCTGGTGGGCTATTTTCTTTTCTTTTTTCTCAAATATTATAATATTTGCCAGTTTGATGGCATCGTCTACTCAGGACTACTATAAATAATAAAATACTTTATTTTCGTGATTTAATAAAAATGAGTCAGTTCGCGAGCATTTATTTTCACGAATCCCCCTTTCCCCAATAATAAAAACTGAAGTACTGGTATCATGGGTGAATCAGTTTCGGTGAGCATAAGCAAGTGCCAAGTGGTTCTAAATCATATCAATATTTATAAACAGACTGTTGCTATAGTATTCAAATACTTACCTTTTTATTAGTATTTCTAGACTTCACATGACCACTAAACTGGCCACTAAGTAGCTAAGTGTACTGCACGTGCATCAAAAACTATAGTATGCATCATTAGTGAATATTGTTAGCTACGTAACCTGTTTTGATGGGTGATACATTTATTAGTGGTATAGCTTACAGCAAAAACTTTTCAACACAAATGTTTTCAGAGTTTTATCAAAACATGTATGTTGTTCAACAAAACATGCACTTATAATCATTTATAAAAAATATTTTAAAGCAAATTACAAAATGGAGCCCTTGAGAACCAAAGTTAACAGACAACATTTTAGGAAAATAAATATAACAATTATGATGTTTTGCAATTGTGTTATAAGTTGAGCAAATCAATGGTTATAATGGTAAAATTGTTTGTTTAAAAAAATATAAGCTGCATTCTGAGTTTTAATAAATATATAAACAAATATCCAGAAAGATATTTATGTTAAAAACATATAAGGACCATATATTTTTGGCACGTATCTGTAAAAAGAGCTCCCAGCAGACGCTGTGACAATCAGGTGCATTCAATAACCAGATACCAATACAGCTGAGAACAGACAGAAATAGTTTTTAAAATTAAGTTTTTTTTCAAATTACAGTCTTTGAAAATCAGAAAAAGGGTATTAAAAAATGTGCTATCTTTATGAGTGGGTAAAATTCAATCTTGCTTTCTTTGCTCGTTTTAACTTTATTTTTATGAACATTTCTGTGAATATGACAGACATTTATTTACTTTCCCCATGCAAAAGTAAAATTCGTAAAATATTTTTATTCAAATGTACGTATTATTGCGCACAAATGATGCAACCATCAAAACAGGAACCTCACCAAAATAGGGCAACGGACAATACTGATGTTAATAATTTGAAGTTTACGTTTTAAATGATAAAAGAAAAAAGTATACTCTTACCTTGTTGAGTCACTGTCTCTATTAAGTTGTACCATTTGGAATCCCCCCCCCCCCCCTCCTTTTTAAAGTAATACGCCACCTACCATTTGTTTATGTTCCAAGTCTCACAGTAAGATGTGTAGATCTACAGTCAAGTCACTAAGAAATTTTAAGTATATCCAATTCTTTGTTACATATTTTTACCGTAAACATTCTTTTTTCTACACAGGAACCAAAATAGGTCTAAAACACCCGACCAGTATGTCAATTAAACATTTGTAGTTTTCTTAATTTATGGTGATCATGTTCAAAATAAATAAAAATTGAAAATGTACAACAGGATATAGATCAATATTGAGTTTTACATTAAAAGTATGGCAGTTACTACAATATATATATCAGTGTTCTCGCTGGGTGAAAATTAAAGGAGGGCAGCCGCGCGGCACCACACCATTAAAAAAACACCCCAAAAAACAACCACCAATAAATGAAAAGCAAAAAAAAAAAGGTGGGTGGGGGAGCTTGGTTACCAAGCTTGGGTCTGACATTCACGGGCAGTTCCGGTTTTGCTGAACCAATCAAAGTCTTAATATTATTATTTTTAATAAAGATTTCAAGATATACGAAAAACAATAAAGATGTGGTTCCAAAGATGTTTGTAAAGTGATCCACTAATGTCGGATAAATGTTTTGTTATTTCCATCTTCATCGAATGAACCGATCGCTGTGATAAAATATTATCACCAGCTGATAAAAAGTAGTTTCGTAATATTTTATAAAGAACTGCTGAATAAACAGAATGACAGAAATGACAGAACGTAAAAATCATCAGTTACAACCAATTATATCTGCAATTGAGGACAAAATATCAGACGATAGTTAGTGGAAACAAAAGACAGAATGACCGTTCTGATCACGTGACAAATTTGGCGCCAAATCAGTGAGTTGGGTTTTTTTCAATCGGAGATTGCTGAATCCGTGAAAAATAAAAATGTTTTCATTGCTCAAATAAAATATAACTTTTCTTGTTTGTATTAAACATACAAATGGATACAGTTATGGGACAAGATAGAGGCTGTTAAAAATACTGTTAAATTACGTTGTACGGTAACTCGTAAATGTATCATCAAATGCTTATTCGTACACAACGCAGCTTGTTCCATTGATGTCCAGTGTGCAGACTGATCGTTGTTTTGTTTTTTTTGGAATGGGGGGGGGGGGGGGGGGGGTATTTGTGGAAAAAAGTGTTCATTTGGAAATAGCAGAGATAGCTGCTGGAAAATATAGTAGAGTGTTGGAAAATAAAGAGGGGCACAGAAAAATAAAGGAGGGCGGGGAATGTAAAAGGAGGGCAGCAAAATGTAATAGCAGGGTGGGCCACCCTGCTTAAATGGAGCAGCTAGAACACTATATATATATATATATATATATATATATATATAGTCAGTATTACATTTGAATAAATATTAAAAGAATATTTAGATAAAAAAATAGAAATAGAAGTAATCAAAGCTATTTAAAAAACACAAAATAAGTTTATCCCACCTTATCTTGCAAGTAATATTTTAAACACCATGCAGCTGACTGTTAAATCAATAAAAATAATTGTAAAAACTGTTCTTTTTTATTGATTGCTTCAAGACAAATTCAACCATACAAATTTCAGCTATATAGTTTGTTCTTATGACGTTTTGTGCATTTATATTTGAAAATAGTAAATAACATGACTCAGGAGAGTCAGTGACCGGGGGTAGGCCGATTGAAAGCATGTGTGCACCTTTGATTGCATCAATTATGTAAATTTTTCTGTATAGTTGGTTCAAGTAACAATTAAAAAGTTTCTTTAACTAATAATTATAATACAATTACAATGCAGTTTTAAAATATACAAATTATACAATTATTAAGTAATGTGAATCATCAGAGACCCATGCTACTATTCATCAAATATATCATATTAAAAAATTACTGTTGGACGTAAAACATTTATTTTATTATGTAGGAAGCCAAAACAAGGGTGCAGCAAGGGACTGTTGTCGACCGTAATTCATTGAAATAAGCCCATATTATGCCTGAGGTTTATTTTAATGAATGAACTTATGATCACTGTAATTACATGTAGTTCATCAAGATAAATGTTACAGCCCGTTATTTATTATTGGACGTTTATTGTTGGAGGTCCAGTAGATGTCAAAATGTTAAATAGCAGACAATAGACATTTAAAATACCTCAAGTGGTGAACTACCACTGTAGTCTATATTGTTACTATTGGGTTTAAAATATTTTTAAAAACTGAGTAATTTGATTACTCTAATAATTTTTGATCACCTAATAAAATTTTATATTTGTGTCTGTTATGAAGAAACTATATAAATTGTAAAACAAAAACTAAACATGATGATAGGCTACTCAACATTTCATCAAGCTTTGTTTTGGCAGTGTCAGATTTTTTTTTTCATGTAGAGAATATATCAAATTGGTGTGCATCATCAAATAAATATTACACAGAAACATATTATAATATATATTATTTATAATTAAAGATATTCATGAACTACGGTCCTCAGTAGGTATAAGTTTTAGCAACACAGGGTTCAGTTAAACATGGGTTAGTTTCATTCTGGTACAAAGTATAGTGGTTCGGCAATAGGGTGTTCTCTTGAAGGTTTGTGGATTATATAATCTGCCACCTTTGGTAGTTCATTAAAATAAATGTCTATGGTCCATTTTTTAAACATTTTGACATTCATATTAGATCTCAACATTCAACTGAAGAGTCAACAAAAGATAGACAACCTCCACCCATTTTCTTAAGGTCACAATAATAAATAATGGGCTGAAACATTATCTTGATGTACTATACCATGGTGTACAGGCTTAAAACATTACTTGCATGGTAGTCAGCAGGGCCAGTTAAAATAGCTTGGGTGAAACTGGGAGAGCCCAACTAACAGAAAGCAGTGGTGGATCCAGAAAATCCATTTAGGGTGGGGTCCCAATGACATGAGGTGGAATGCTAAGGGAACTGTTGGGGAGGTTTGGAGGAGATCGTAAAAAAGAAAAAAAATTAATATATAATAAAATTATAACTGTTGCAAAATTTAGGGGGGTGGGTGGGCCCCTGCCCCCCAGATCTGCCTCTGGGAAGCTTGTAGCACAGACCTGTCAAGTATGTATGGTCTCATGCCGAAAGAAAAATACTGCAGCTTTACAATTCATCTTATCATCTACATTGTATGTTTGTAATGTCAAAAAATACATGTATGTTATTGTCTCTGTGCTAAATGAAAATTAATTTTTAAATTACAAACTATTCCTTCTTTCATTTATTAAAATCTTTTCTATTTTGAAAAAGGCCAACGATGTTCCACAAATGCAGGTTGAAAGATCACGATGCTGCTGATCGTAGTGGAATATATCATCCTTGAAATTCCACAATGGGCATCGCAATGAAGTGTTTGATTGTCTTAACTGTAGGCATTCTGCATCTGGTGCAAGGTCAGAGGTTTTCTTATACTGTATTTAAAATTTGAATAATTGAACTTTAATTATTGTACAATTGCTATTTATTACATTAGATGCTAAATTTTAAGCTATTGTTTAAGGAAATTTGAAAAATTACAGTAATTGTTATTTAATATTCAATATGATTTTTGATACAGCTGGTCAGGTGGATTGTATTTCTCTAGGGCTAGCTCTGGCATTTGCCAGTTGTGAATTTTGAAAGCAATTGGCGAATTTTATTTTAATTTGGCAAAATAATTACATGTAATAATTGACATTTTTTAGAAAGTAACTGTTGATTTCTGCAATTTTTAACGTTTAATAGACTATTTGGCGAAATAGTTTGCTCACCCAGAGCTAGCCCAGTTCTCGTAACTGTCTAAAGTTGTAAATAACAAACATAAAAACAAGACAGCAACAAACATCATGTCCATACTTACTGATATTGTTCTACAGTGATACCTCTCAAAACCAGACTCTCTGTAAACTGGAATTCCCTAAAAACTGGACATTTTTCATAGTCCCTTTTTAACTAACTGTGCAGAAGAGAACCTCACTAAACCGTATACCTCTTAAAACAGACTTTTTACTTGGTTCTGCGAGTGTCCAGTTTAGAGGAGTTTCACTGTAGTTAACTCTTACACATGGAAAAAAGTTTGTTTTGTTTAACGACACCACTAGAGCACATTGATTTATTAACCATCGGCTATTGGATGTCAAACATGTGTCATTTTGACATATTCATAGAGAGGAAACCCGCTACATTTTTCCCTTAGTAGCAAGGGATATTTTATATGCACCATCCCACAGACAGGATAGCACATACCACAGCCGGTGATATACCAGTCGAGATGCACTGGCTGGAATTAGAAATAGCGCAATGAGCCCACTGACAGGTCAATCTGAGACCGACTGTGCATCAAGCTCATACACATGAATGCATGCATGTACACACACATGTACACTGTACACAGTTTAAAATGTTGACAGATTGAAACTGAATTTGGCTGATATCTTTCTCAAAAAAGCTAATTTGCGAATTAGCATATTCAGTGTCTATGTCAAAATGAATCCAGTTGCACGTCATCAAACACACTAGGTTAATTTAATAACAGTAATTATTTTTAATCTTAGATGTAAACAACGATATAAATAAGCAGAATTTTTTATTTGTCCAGTGGACAAGTACATAGAGAAATCTACTTGTCCAGCAATATATTACAAGGGCCGTATTTTTGATTGCTTAAAATTTAAATGCATTAAAAATGTTTCCATGTCTTCTACACAACGATTGAGGTACATTCTGCTGGTCCGAATAGATTTTTACTTGTCAGGACAAACGGATAAGTGCTTATTTCGAACACTGTGTAAACACTATACTTAAATGCATACATGCTTGTATGTGAGTTTTGATATTTTACAAGTCACACGCTACAACTGAGTCCTTCACATCTGAGGTGTGTGATTTCACTAGCATCCTTGAACACACCTTAATTTTATCTCCTACTAATGGAAAAATGTAGTGAGTTCATAAGCGTACGAAAAAATCCTCAAATTCGGGCAAAAACAATAGAGAGAAATTCGGGAAAAAACGATAGAGAAATTCAGGCAAAATGAGTTGACCTAACACTTTTCACCATGTATTTTCATTATTCTTCTCACAATATTAGTTATAATCCATGTAAAAACACGTAGCGATTTGTTTACAACCCTATATAGCTGTTTGGCATGTAATGCTAATATGAATAAACGTTGTAATCCAGATTTAGGCATTTTCATTTAATTCAGGAAAAAATCAGCTTGCCTCCCCTACAAAAATTGGAGCCTGTTTACCTATGAGTTGGTTTTCTTTCTTAGACTAAGTCGAAATTACCAAATGTTTGACATCCAATAGCCAATGATTAATAAAATAAATGTTCTCTAATGGTGTCGTGAAACAAAACTCACTTCTGTTTAATTTCATTTCAGGAGCGTTTATTATTGTCCACCTAAAATATGATAACAGTGTGACATTTCGCTGGTTGTTTGAACAGCAGTTGGTTTAAACCCAGCCGCCTCCAATATTCGATACATCTTTGTTGTTATTAGCCCCTACCGGTCCAACCAATAACACAACTGTTGATATGTAGATATAGATATACTGTTTTAGGACATTGAAGTTACAATTTAAAAAAAATTAAATTAAATTTTGTTGTTCATATAACACCTGATGAAAATTATTCTAAAATGATGAAGTCTTCTCATTTATAGGTTTCATCTCCGTCCTTCCATCTGTCCATTCAGCTGTCCCACATATAGTGGAAATTTACCTATTTTCGATGGAGTTATGAGTTATTTGATGTTAGGAGATATAAAAATTTGTTTTCCAGACTTTTGCTTTGCAATGCCTGAAGATATTGATATGAAATGTTGTATATTTTTTTTATCATATACTGTTACTGATCAAGTTTAACTTTTATGATGATTTACCCTCTTTTAACAGAAGTATGACCCTTGAACTTTGGAGATACAAAAAAAAGATTTGAGTTCGGTAGGGGACATGTATTGCTTTAGCAGTAGTCTCATACTGCTTGTTATTATTTTTTTTTTTTTATTATTATTATGATTATCATTTTTTTTAAATGATTACATGTGAATAGGAATCATTTTCATTTTAGTATCGTAAACAACCTGTTTTAAAATAACTCACATGCAGCTTATGAGGCAAGTGATTTATCACTCACCTGATAGTTTCAGACATGAAGGACTGTATAACTTGATTACCGTACACATTTTCATTGTTTATTTTTATATCAAACAGGTCAGATTTGTCTTTTTTATCTCTACACTGCCGACTGCCGATACCGAGTTGATGGAGTTGCTATGGGACACATCGTGGCTACTATAGATGATTGCAACAGCCCTGCTGATGTTACTTTTAAAATCACAGTAAGCATTCATTTTCGTTTAGAGCTATGTCAGAAATTATATAGGGAATAACTATAAGATTATGTTTATTGAAAATCTAGTCTGAAATACTCGAATCGAGTTGGGCTTATGTCACATAACCTATATTTTTGGTCACTGACCAAAAATATAGAGATTTATCTAGTCATCATATCTTAACAATGAATTTGCTATGGGACACATCGTGGCTACTATAGATGATTGCAACAGCCCTGCTGATGTTACTTTTAAAATCACAGTAAGCATTCATTTTCGTTTAGAGCTATGTCAGAAATTATATAGGGAATAACTATAAGATTATGTTTATTGAAAATCTAGTCTGAAATACTCGAATCGAGTTGGGCTTATGTCACATAACCTATATTTTTGGTCACTGACCAAAAATATAGAGATTTATCTAGTCATCATATCTTAACAATGAATACGGTGATTTCAGGATAAATAGAGATTATTATATGAGCTTGTGTGTCGTACTGATTTTAGGAAATGAGTGTCAGGATTATTGTATTACATGAATCCTGACACGAGTTTCGTAAAATCAGTACAATTTACATGCGAGTATAATAATTTCTTTATTATCCACAGTATTTCCTAATATTATTTTCATGATTAACAAGCTAGGACCATGTCAAAACGTTTCAAACGTAACTAAAGAAAGACCACAAAACGATGACCAGTTTACCAATGCCATACCATCCAATGAAAAAACAACACAATCGAAATTGATTACACTGTAACTATAGTTGACCTGACAATCGTTTATCTGTGATGCATAAGTTAGCTACAAGCACAAGGGCTATAAATAATTTTTTGTTCAAAAAGATGTTAAAATTTGCTAAAAACCTGTTTTTTGAGGATATGTGAAAAATGTATTAAACTCGCGTTTGCTCATTAGATACATTTTAAAACAACTCGTGAGATAAATGGTATTTAACGGCCACTCGTGTATTATTCTCTATGACTGTATATCCAATGTGTTTCTGATTTAACTAAAGTTTGATTCACAATGTTAACAACTACGATAAACTGCTCTCCTACCATTATTTTTAGTTATATTTTACCCACCTTTTGTCCACACCCATTTGAAAAACCCATTACAATGACACAAATTGCACATGCATGTACATGTACTAGATGATAACTATGTCACCTATATCGACTTCGCTGAGATCGCATAGGACAAAAAGCATGTAATTTTGTGCCGGCTGCCATTTTGACTTTTTATGGAATACTCTCCAAAGGGGTGAAAGGATACGACTTAATCTAACAACGTCATAACATGTTATGATATAAAAGCAAACATGATGACGTCATTTTTTTTTTTTTTTTAATTGTTTTGTTTAAAGATACTACTAGAGAACATTGATTTAATATTAGTTATGTCACATACTTTGGAGGCTTTCACCCCTCTTGAAGAGTATTCCATAAAAAAGGAAAATGGCAGACGACAGAAAAGTGCATGTATTTTGCCCTATGTGATCTCAGCGAAGTCGATACTGGTGACATTGTTACTGTCTCATAAGTGGAATCTGTGTCACTGTAATGGTTTTTTCACAACTTGTGTCTGACCAAATCTGGGGGAAATGTAATGGTAATAAAAGGTAGGAGAGTAATTTATCGCAGTTGTTAACAATTTGGTTTGAACTAATTAATGTTAAATGTTTGTAGTAGCCCAAATTGGATTTTTCTTCCTTTTTTTTAATATCAGTTCTTTAAAAATTTGTTTGAAGGGAATATGCAGTTTGAAGTGGTACAAACATTAGGGTGACCATATTTCTTTTACATTTATGAACAACGAAAATCATCCACAAACTGTAAATCGGCAAAGCCATTCACACATTAATTTGCGGATAATTTGTTTGGTTCATACCAAGATGAATGTAAAATAAATTACTAACAATACTTCAGATGTTTAGCACTGGCTCGAATGAGAAATAGTGAAAAATAGCCCAACAACAAAATCAGAAATGTGTTTTTAAATGCAGTTACATGACTGTTGGTATGTAGATACAGATACTGTTTTAGGACATTGCGGTTACCATTTAAATTTTTTAATTTTTGTTGTTGTTATAACACCTGATGAAAATTATTCTAAAATCATGAAGTCTGCTTTCCTTTGTCTCACTTTACAGTGCGAGGAGCCACCAGTTTCGTGGAGTCACACCTACTCCAATGATAACGAAATAGTAGACGTCAAAGGTTTTGATGTGCTCGTTCGACTCAATGTTAGGTTGTCTAGGAAAGAAAAGAAGAAACTGTGGGTCAAAGTGAGTACCATCTGTTGAGATAATACAGGCTAGCTCCGGGGGAGCAGAACATTTCACCTAATTACTGTAAATCCTTGAATAAAAGCCCAAGCTTCTATTGTTTTTTCGTCACGCTCTGAGACCCAGCCTCTGTTAAAGGCAAGCTTCTATTTCTTTTGCATGCAAAATGTTCTGACATAACTCTCTTTTTTTTTGGTATGGTACAATTCTAATGTTGGTTTCCAAAGTTTACTTGTACATGTTAAAACCTCTTATCTCACTGAAAAATTAAAAATTCTTCTCCTTTCCTGTTCTCGTCAGGTGGTTGTAAGTTTTTGACGTTATGCATCTGAAATGACGAGTATAACGTGATTCTATTCAACTTTTCAAGGCAGGCCTCTATTCAAGCCAGGCCTCTATTCAAGTCAGGCCTCTATTCAAGCCAGGCCTCTATTCAAGCCAGGTCTCTATTCAAGGCAGGTCTCTATTCAAGCCAGGCCTCTATTCAAGCCAGGCCTCTATTCAAAGCAGGCCTCTATTCAAGGCAGGCCTCTAGTCAAGCCAGGCCTCTATTCAAAGCAGGCCTCTATTCAAGCCAGGCCTCTATTCAAGGCAGGTCTCTATTCAAGCCAGGCCTCTATTCAAGGCAGGCCTCTATTCAAGGCAGGTCTCTATTCAAGGCAGGTCTCTATTCAAGGCAGGAATCTATTCAAGCCAGGCCTCTGTTCAAAGCAGGCCTCTATTCAAAGCAGGCCTCTATTCAAGCCAGGCCTCTATTCAAGCCAGGCCTCTATTCAAAGTAGGCCTCTATTCAAGCCAGGCCTCTATTCAAGCCAGGCCTCTATTCAAGGCAGGCCTCTATTCAAGCCAGGTCTCTATTCAAGGCAGGTCTCTATTCAAGCCAGGCCTCTATTCAAGCCAGGCCTCTATTCAAGACAGGCCTCTATTCAAGCCAGGCCTCTATTCAAAGCAGGCTTTTATTCAAGACAGGCCTCTATTCAAAGCAGGCCTCTATTCAAGCCAGGCCTCTATTCAAAGCAGGCTTTTATTCAAGACAGGCCTCTATTCAAAGCAGGCCTCTATTCAAGGCAGGTCTCTATTCAAGGCAGGCCTCTATTCAAGCCAGGCCTCTATTCAAAGCAGGCCTCTATTCAAAGCAGGCCTCTATTCAAAGCAGGCCTCTATTCAAGCCAGGCCTCTATTCAAAGCAGGCCTCTATTCAAGCCAGGCCTCTATTCAAGCCAGGCCTCTATTCAAGGCAGGCCTCTATTGAAGCCAGGTCTCTATTCAAGGCAGGCCTCTATTCAAGACAGGCCTCTATTCAAGACAGGCCTCTATTCAAGCCAGGCCTCTATTCAAGACAGGCCTCTATTCAAGCCAGGCCTCTATTCAAAGCAGGCTTCTATTCAAGACAGGCCTCTATTTTGTTTCGAGATGCTCTGACACGAGGTCTCTAATCGAGGCAGACTTCTATTCCAAGGATTTATGACATCTCAAAAATGCAAGACCTATGGCTATTTCCCCCAAAAAAATCAATTACTGGTATCATTTTTTTTCTTCTTCTTCTGCCAAATTAAAATAAAATTTGCCAACTGTTTTTAAATTCACAACTGGCGAATGACAGAGCTAGCCCTGAAGAATTATGTAGTGCTGTAAGGGGAGGATATCATGGGTTGCATCATAAAACGTTTTAGGGGATGTTTGTCAAAACACTGTCTCATGTTTATTCATAAAGTAAAATGCAGTCAGACACAGCTATTTTGTTCTTTACAGGAGTTTTTTTCTACTATTTATTATCAAAGAATATAAAAGAAAAAATATATATGTATATAAAGACCAATAATGTTGGTGAGGTCTGGTCAGTACTGGGTTCAAATCTCAATACTAGCTCTGAACTGTGTTTAGTTAGTGCACAACTTAGTGGGGGATATAAGGCTACTACTAAAAATGTTTGTTTTGTTTAACAACACCACTAGAGCACATTAATGTATCAATCATCGACTATTGGATGTCAAACATTTGATAATTTTGACATGTACAGTAGTCTTAGAAAGGAAACCCGCTACATTTTTCCATTAGTAGCAAGGGATCTTTTATATGCACCATCCCACAGACAGGATAGCACATACCACAGCCTTTTATATACCAGTTGTGGTGCACTGACTGGAATGAGAAATAGCTCAATGGTCCCACCAACAGGTATCGATCCCAAACTGACCGCATATCAAGCAAGCACTTTATCGCTGGGCTACATCTCGCCCTAAGGTCACCAATAATAATAGTTAAAAAAATAAAAGTGAAATACCTGTTTGTTGATTGTTTTTTGTGTACTTGTTTGTAGGCAGTATTCTTTGTGGAAGGCCAAGGAGCGACATCATTTATAGACGAGCATGTTCATCTTACAAACATTAACAATTGTTTGGCATGTAAGTATTCTATCAAAGGTTATGAATAGAGGATTCATCACAAGTGTTTTTTAATATGAAAAATATCAACCAAGTCTACATTACAGCGTTCGAAATAAGCATCTGTCTGTTTGTGAAAATATGCTTGGAATACAACATGTACAGTGGTAATTGTCCAGGGACAAGTGAAAATGTTCAATGAAGTTTCGTTTTGAGCAATGAAAAACATTGTCCATGTATTTGAATAAAATAAACTATTTATTTGAAAAATTCTGTTTATTTCTATCACTGGTTAATCGGTATTTGCATACCCATGTTCTGTTGTTGAGAAAATCATAGACACGGTTAGTGCTGTCAAGTGTATACAAACAGTGTTTTGATTGGTCAAATGAAAAGTTATACAATAGTAAGGTTTTTTTTCTTTTTCTTTTTTTTCACAAATTATGTATAATCTGAAAGTTGACATTTTGACCTGGGTATTTGTATGGAACCAAATATAATGACAGTCCTAATGTTTGTATGGAACCAAATGGAACCAAATATAATAACAGTCCTAATGTTTGTATGGAACCAAATATAATGACAGTCCTAATGTTTGTATGGAACCAAATATAATAACAGTCCTAATGTTTGTATGGAACCAAATATAATGACAGTCCTAATGTTTGTATGGAACCAAATATAATGACAGTCCTAATGTTTGTATGGAACCAGATATAATGACAGTCCTAATGTTTGTATGGAACCAAATATAATGACAGTTTGTATGGAACCAAATATAATGACCCTAATGTTTGTATGGAACCAAATATAATGACAGTCCTAATGTTTGTATGGAACCAATATATAATGTTTGTATGGAACCAGATATAATGACAGTCCTAATGTTTGTATGGAACCAAATATAATGACAGTCCTAATGTTTGTATGGAACCAAATATAATGACAGTCCTAATGTTTGTATGGAACCAAATATAATGACAGTCCTAATGTTTGTATGGAACCAAATATAATGACAGTCCTAATGTTTGTATGGAACCAAATATAATGACAGTCCTAATGTTTGTATGGAACCAAATATAATGACAGTCCTAATGTTTGTATGGAACCAAATATAATGACAGTCCTAATGTTTGTATGGAACCAGATATAATGACAGTCCTAATGTTTGTATGGAACCAGATATAATAACAGTCCTAATGTTTGTATGGAACCAAATATAATGACAGTCCTAATGTTTGTATGGAACCAAATATAATGACAGTCCTAATGTTTGTATGGAACCAAATATAATGACAGTCCTAATGTTTGTATGGAACCAAATATAATGACAGTCCTAATGTTTGTATGGAACCAATGTTTGTATATAATAACAGTCCTAATGTTTGTATGGAACCAAATATAATGACAGTCCTAATGTTTGTATGGAACCAAATATAATGACAGTCCTAATGTTTGTATGGAACCAAATATAATGACAGTCCTAATGTTTGTATGGAACCAAATATAATGACAGTCCTAATGTTTGTATGGAACCAAATATAATGACAGTCCTAATGTTTGTATGGAACCAAATATAATGACAGTCCTAATGTTTGTATGGAACCAAATATAATGACAGTCCTAATGTTTGTATGGAACCAGATATAATGACAGTCCTAATGTTTGTATGGAACCAAATATAATGACAGTCCTAATGTTTGTATGGAACCAAATATAATGACAGTCCTAATGTTTGTATGGAACCAATATAATGACAGTCCTAATGTTTTGTATGGAACCAAATATAATGACAGTTTGTATGGAACCAAATATAATAACAGTCCTAATGTTTGTATGGAACCAGATATAATGACAGTCCTAATGTTTGTATGGAACCAAATATAATGACAGTCCTAATGTTTGTATGGAACCAAATATAATGACAGTCCTAATGTTTGTATGGAACCAAATATAATGACAGTCCTAATGTTTGTATGGAACCAGATATAATGACAGTCCTAATGTTTGTATGGAACCAATATAATAACAGTCCTAATGTTTGTATGGAACCAAATATAATGACAGTCCTAATGTTTGTATGGAACCAAATATAATGACAGTCCTAATGTTTGTATGGAACCAATGGATAATAAGTCCTAATGTTTGTATGGAACCAGTATAATGACAGTCCTAATGTTTGTATGGAACCAAATATAATGACAGTCCTAATGTTTGTATGGAACCAAATATAATGACAGTCCTAATGTTTGTATGGAACCAATATAATACAGTCCTAATGTTTGTATGGAACCAGTATAATGACCTAATGTTTGTATGGAACCAAATATAATGACAGTCCTAATGTTTGTATGGAACCAGATATAATGACAGTCCTAATGTTTGTATGGAACCAAATATAATGACAGTCCTAATGTTTGTATGGAACCAAATATAATGACAGTCCTAATGTTTGTATGGAACCAAATATAATGACAGTCCTAATGTTTGTATGGAACCAAATATAATGACAGTCCTAATGTTTGTATGGAACCAAATATAATGACAGTCCTAATGTTTGTATGGAACCAAATATAATGACAGTCCTAATGTTTGTATGGAACCAAATATAATGACAGTCCTAATGTTTGTATGGAACCAATATATAATGACAGTCCTAATGTTTGTATGGAACCAAATATAATGACAGTCCTAATGTTTGTATGGAACCAAATATAATGACAGTCCTAATGTTTGTATGGAACCAAATAATGACAGTCCTAATGTTTGTATGGAACCAAATATAATAATGTTTGTATGGAACCAGTATAATGACCCAAATAATGTTAATGTTTGTATGGAACCAAATATAATATAATGTTTGTATGGAACCAGTCCTAATGTTTGTATGGAACCAAATATACAGTCCTAACCAGTCCTAATGTTTGTATGGAACCAAATATAATGACAGTCCTAATGTTTGTATGGAACCAAATATAATGACAGTCCTAATGTTTGTATGGAACCAAATATAATGACAGTCCTAATGTTTGTATGGAACCAAATATAATGTTAATGTTTGTATGGAACCAAATATAATACAGTCCTAATGTTTGTATGGAACCAGTATAATGACAGTCCTAATGTTTGTATGGAACCAAATATAATGACAGTCCTAATGTTTGTATGGAACCAAATATAATGACAGTTTGTATGGAACCAAATATAATGACAGTCCTAATGTTTGTATGGAACCAAATATAATGACAGTCCTAATGTTTGTATGGAACCAAATATAATGACAGTCCTAATGTTTGTATGGAACCAAATATAATGACAGTCCTAATGTTTGTATGGAACCAAATATAATGACAGTCCTAATGTTTGTATGGAACCAAATATAATGACAGTCCTAATGTTTGTATGGAACCAAATATAATGACAGTCCTAATGTTTGTATGGAACCAATATAATGACAGTCCTAATGTTTGTATGGAACCAAATATAATAACAGTCCTAATGTTTGTATGGAACCAGATATAATGACAGACCTAATGTTTGTATGGAACCAAATATAATGACAGTCCTAATGTTTGTTTAGATATAATAACAGTCCTAATGTTTGTATGGAACCAAATATAATGACAGTCCTAATGTTTGTATGGAACCAAATATAATGACAGTCCTAATGTTTGTATGGAACCAAATATAATGACAGTCCTAATGTTTGTATGGAACCAAATATAATGACAGTCCTAATGTTTGTATGGAACCAAATATAATGACAGTCCTAATGTTTGTATGGAACCAAATATAATGACAGTCCTAATGTTTGTATGGAACCAAATATAATGACAGTCCTAATGTTTGTATGGAACCAAATATAATGACAGTCCTAATGTTTGTATGGAACCAGATATAATGACAGTCCTAATGTTTGTATGGAACCAAATATAATGACAGTCCTAATGTTTGTATGGAACCAAATA